>NC_053128.1:25022189-25182189 GCF_010015445.1 Perca fluviatilis | reverse complement strand
CAAAGACAAAATATATAATGTTCCTCTCTGTTTTTTTTGGAAATATTCACTCATTTTGAATTTGATACCTGCATCGTTCCAAAAAAGCTGGGACAGGGGCATCAGAAGACTGGAAAAGTTGAAGTTTTGAATATTCCACAGGTGTATAGGTTAACTGGTCATGTTTGGCTATAAAAGAAGCATCCCCAAACGGCGTTCACAAGAAAGGATGGGGGCAAGGTTCATCACTTTGTGAACAACTGCGTGAGCAAATAGTCCAACAGTTTAAGAAAAATGTTTCTTAATGTACAACTGCAAGGAATTTAGGGATTTCATCATCTACAGTCCATAATATCATTAAAAGATCCATAGAATCTGGAGAAATCTCTGCACGTAAGTGGCAAGGCCTGTGGTTTAACGAGTCCACAATTCAAATTGTAATCGGCAATCATGGATGTCATGTCATCTGGGCCAAAGAGGAAAAGGATCATCCAGATTGTTATCAGTGCAAAGTTGAAAAGCCAGCATCTGTGATGGTATGGGGGTGTGTTAGTGCCCATGGCATGGGTAACTTGGACATCTGTGAAGGAAGCCATTAATGCTGAACGGTACATACAGGTTTTGGAGCAACATATGCTGCCATCCAAGCAACGTCTTTTTCAGGGATGTCCCTGCTAATTTCAGCAAGACAATGCCAAGCCACATTCTGCATGTGTTCCAACAGCGCGTCCAGACCTGTCTCCCATTGAAAATGTGTGGCGCATTATGAAGCGCAAAATTTGACAACGGCGACCCCGGACTATTGAGCAACTGAAGTTGTACATCAAGCAAGAATGGGAAAGAAATCCACCTACAAAGCTTCAACAATTAGTGTCCCTTGTTCAACAATTGAGTGTTACAGTGGTTAAACATGCCCCTGTCCCAGCTTTTTTGGAAGGTATTGCAGGCATCAAATTCAAGATGAGTGAATATTTGAAAAAAAAAACAACAATACAGTTCATCAGTTTGAACATTAAATATCTTGTCTTTGTAGTCTATTCAATTGAATATAGGTTGAAAAGGATTTGCAAATCATTGTATTCCGTTTTTATTTACGTTTTACACAATGTCCCAACTTCATTGGAATTGGGGTTTGTATATATTTATAAATAAAAGAAAGAAAGGCAATTACTCAAATAGCACAGTTAACAATACAACATAATTTCCTTAGAATCCTTTGTGTCTTTCACCAACATATTCTTCAATCTGATACCAGAAACCAGTAATTAAGACATATCCCTTGCAAGTGATCGATTTAACAGCAGCATAAGACCTTTCAATTAATCATTTCTAAAATAGAATGAAAAATCCAAAGCTCCACAGTTCTCCAGAATACTGCTTCTCAGGAGGTCAGATGGATTTGTAGCCAATTTATCAAATATTCTGCAGTGACCTTTTTGTCTTCCTTTTTTTAATTCCCCCCCCCCAAAATTATTTCAGCAGGACGTCTGTCAGTTAAAGGACAGAAAGGTTATAAGAGGTGAGAAACATAGTTGATGGACTTAATCACATATGTTGATTTCGTTCTTTCTTGTTACATTAATGTTAATCTTTTAGGTATTTTTATATCTGGTACTTATGCTTATATGCTTATATTATGCTCACTCCCTCATACTCAGTACTTACTGCGCAAGTGTGACTCCAACAGGACAGCGAGTGCAGGGGAGGTATGGGGAATTAATTGAACATTATGAGCTGTTTGAACTTCCATTTGTTAACTTCTGGTCTATCTGCAAGGACATTGCTTTCATCTTACTTGTAATCCTCTTAGAGCAATGGCTTGCAAAGCAGTTATCAATATAGATAGATAATTTGCCAGTGAAAAATCTTTATATAGCGAGGAGATATTTTCAGCTTGGGAAATTTGATTGTGCCGATCAGACAAACGAAATGCAGACCATGATTAAGGGCACTTAGGTGATTTGACTTGCCGGTGCCGCATCCCTGCAGTAGTCTTGCATCATTATCATATTCACAATCACAGGTTGCAGGAAAGAAAGCCAATCTCGTTGACTTATTATGTATGTTTAAGATTTAAAGTGCTCATATTATGCTCATTTTCAGGTACATTTTTTAGAGGTTGTACCAGAATAGGTTTATGTGGTTTAATTTTCAGAAAACACCATATATTTGTTGTACTGCACATTGTTGCAGCTCCTCTTTTCACCCTGTGTGTTAAGCTCTCTGTTTTAGCTACAGAGTGAGACATCTCACTTCTGCACCATCTTTGTTGGGAGTCGCACTTGCGCAGTAAGTACTGCTAACTTGTCAGTTGCAGAGTATGAGGGAGTACCATACTAGTAGCTAGGAGAGCATTATAACGTGTGTTACAAAGTGATGCACGTTTGTCACGGAGGTAAAGTCTGGACTACAACAGAGCTGTCACAGCAATTTGTGAACAATGTTTGTGAACTGCGCAAGTGCGACTCCCAACAAAGATGGTAAGATGGTAAATTATTGTCTGCATTTCGTTTGTCTGATCGGCACAACCAAATTTCCCAAGCTGAAAATATCTCCTCACTATATAAAGATTTTTCACTGGCAAATTATCTATATTGATAACTGCTTTGCAAGCCATTACTCTAAGAGGGATTAGAAGTAAGATGAAAGCAATGTCCAAGAAAGACCAGAAGTTTTTAACAAATGGATGTTCAAACAGTTCATAATGTTCAATAAATTCCCCATACCTCCCCTGCACTCACTGTCCTTTCCTTTCTTTCCAAAGCAGGCTTCACACTGTGACCAGAAGTGGATAGAAGGATAAAGCTGAGAACAGAATGAAAGACCGCTCACCAGCCATCAGGTGATGGCTAACAGCTCTTTAGGGCATCAAACAGCCCTTAATTGCTCGGGATGTGGCCGCCCAGCTCCTTACCCTCTCACTCTGTCCTACTCTGCTCTCCATTTGGCATTACCATGGTAACCAGTCAGCTGGAAAAATAATCTGACAGTCATGTCTAATATTCATGTTGTGTGTTGCTTGACATTGGGAGAAAAGACAGCGAGGGGGGGAAAAAAAAGAGAGGAAAAAGAAGCAGCTCAGTGGCGTGAACAATGGGTTGATGTCTAGTGGATGTAGAAAAAAGGAAAGAGGAAAAAAACAAACAAAGCAGAAACACTTAAAAGGCTCATTTGCAAGGCGCTGGTTGTCACCTTGGTAGGGCCGGCAGCCTCCTCTGATGCCCATTAAGACCAAGCTGCTCCCAGCCCAAATCAGCACCTGTCAGCTGATAGGAAAGCAGCCACAGCAGAGCAAAAATACTATACTACTGTACTAATAATAACAGTAGCACTGCCTAGATGGAGGCCGAGGTAAGAGCATGAGCATCCTGAGAGAGCTTGAGTACTGTTAATTTGACTAGGTTCAAATGTCCAACAGGCAGAGGCAAAGTCAGGCCATGCTGGGGACAAGGCAATTTTTTTTTCCTTCCCCACTCCTCTGCCTCCTTCGTCCCTTGGATACCTCTATTCTCATTTTTATGTACCTCTGTTCTGTGACTCACTTCTTCTTTCGCACCTGTCCCCTTCTTTCCTCCATCCCAGTTCCTCCCAGCACTCCATCCCTCCCTCCCACTTCTTGCTCCATCTCTCATATCTGTCCCCATTCTCTTCCTGTTCATGGAGCAGCGCTTCCCCAAAGGTTCTTTAAATTGCTTCTTCATTTCAACGGCGGGTTTTTGTTTAAGCTGCAGGTCAAGCAGTGCAATTAATTGGCAGTAATTTAATCAAGGTGACAGGTAGCTGGCTTGGATCTGATGGTCAGGGAGCAGAGACACAGACACCAGCAGTCCCTCTCGCTGTGCAACTGTCTGCATGGTTTAATGAGTGAACGCACCTACTGTACTGTAAAAATATCATACTATTATTTTTATTATGAGGCAGCATGCAGTGGTTTCACCCACTGCTGTGACTTCTGTGTTCGCAATTAAAGGAAAAACATACAAAAATACTGTATACTAATCAGAGTGCAAGCAGAGGAAATCTTGCAAGCAAAGTCTAACTAGTTCCCTGAACATACATACCTGCATTGCCAGAATAGTCTCCCACAGTCAAAGGATATCCATCATCATCAGGGTCTACTGAGAAGAGGCCCACTCCAAAGGTTCCATACTGGGCATAAGCGGTGCTATTTTCAAAGTCCTCCAAGTCGATACGTAGCTCATAGTTCCCCTGGATGGACAGGGCATGGATCTGCTTCAGCCCTGCAGGGAAAAAGAGCGAGACACAGACAAATCCACAATCCATTACAAAGTACTACCGTTGTTCTCAGCAAACAATTTAAAGCTATTTCAGCAGCCACTCAACGGCAGACATTTTCTGGAAATAAGATGTAATATGGTTTTTGGCCCATTTAAAGTCCTCCGCTGCATGTGTAGGGTTTCTTTCCAAAACAAGATTAGAGTTTTTTTCTTTTCAAAAGTGCGCAGAGTGTCTACTGCTCAAAGAGAAGTCTGCCATCAGGACGGCTGAGTGTGCTAAAAATAAATAGAATAATATAAAAAAATATGTGATTTTAAATCAATTTCTTCACACTGACATGCAGTTGCAGAATTGCAACACACACACACACACACACACACACACACACACACACACACACACACACACACACACACACACACACACACACACACACACACACACACACACACACACACACACACACACACACACACACACACACAGATTTAGGCAACACTTCACATCGTTGGAAGTCACCTACTGCAGGCATGTGGCTCTGTCTTTGTATTAGAAGATCTGCATCACGTTTATTATATTCTAAAGATGTATTTTCATCTGAATATCGCAGGAATAACCTCATTCTGAAAAACTCTCTGTCGCCCACCTCAGCCTCAGTGCTAATGGGCTACAGCTCATCCACTGCCTACCATGACTGTAAAGAATTGTGAATTTTTCTGTAATTGCTTTGAACTCTCCATGACAAGGTAGAGTGTCCTGGATAAAGGAGATACTATAAAATTGAACCTGGCCATGTACTACAAGAGTACATTTTTTGTGTTTGTGTAGTTAAAAAATATTTTTTGGACTATTTCTTCATAAAATTGAAGTATTTATTCAACTAGAAAGGCTGAATCAAGGAATGTAGCATGGAGCAACAGGGCTTCACAGACTTATCCAGGAAGGTGAATGGCTTTTTGAACCAACCGCTCATCATTCATTCAAACGAAAAACTATTTATAATTATAATGTAATAACCACATTAATTAATTCATTAATTCTCTGCTTTGTCTCAGAACATGAAAGGCAGTCCCCTAACTACCAGTCCCCCTACTTGATACAAGAGTTATTGTTTTAACATTGAAGACAAAAATTTTGTCTTAAATGAATTTAAGCTTCAATATAAAAAAGACTGATGAGTATTTCAGCTCTCACTATAGACCGAACTAATGTCAGCTTCAAGCTGAAAAAAACTGCTGAGCTCTGACATCGAAGATTCACTAAAACCCACCCGTTCTCAATCCGAACTCGTAAAATACGGACGCTTGGGCAGTGTCTCTCAGCGTCAATTACGACCCTTCAGCGTATAGGGAGGCTGGTTGGGGGGGTGAATGGGTCAAACAACACAGGACTTTCCCCCCGGAGACAGGGGTTTGTGTCCCGCGTGTCACGTTTCCTGAACCCAACTGTAGCTTTCTTCTTTTCCTGAACCCAACTGTCCCGTTCTTCTAAGTAAACGTACCTTTTATAAGCCCACCCACGATATTTTCCTTAACCTAACTTCATCAACAGTGACGCCAATAGTCCCGACCAAGCGCGTTTAGATAAGGCGCTATAGGGAACTTTTAGCGTCAATAACAACGCCAAAGACACCTGACTAAGCGTCCGTATTTTACAAGATGGGAGTGAGAATGTGTTGCTAAAACAGTGAGATAAAGGCGTAATAGGCTAGTTTAATGTACTGCTGGAGGAGGAATGACCTAGAAACGTAGTCTATATCAATGACGTTCCACTTCCGGGATAGCACTCCTTCTGCCCAGAAATTCCACCCGAGATGATTGTGATTGGTTTAAAGAAATGCCAATAAACCAGAGCACATTTTTAGGAATAGGTAGTTGTGTATAATTGTGCTAAAGAGTTTCCTGGTTTTTAATGTCAAACTAATTTGGTTTATAGAAAAATGTGCTAAGTTAACCATCTATAAAAATCCTCATTAACTTCTGATTGTAAACATAGGTGTCAGGTCCCAGCTCATTAATTCCCATAATTAGCCATGAAAGGAAGAAACACCCTTACACTGATTTCCATATTTAAGTAATTACATTGGCACTCTATCTTAAAAGCATTTTGTCTCAGTAAAAGTATGGGTATTTTAAAGCCTTTATTGTGGGTCTATATGCTTAAAGTCAGGTAATGACATAAAGCATAGCCCATGGAAGCTGAAGACCATTTTATAAATTCAAAGACACATGCAGTTCACATCCATCTGCTTCGGCTATTTCCGATTCAAGCTTTCCATCGCTTCCTTGAATGCCCCGAACCGATCTTTTAAATAATTGTTGCTCGATCCTTTGGAGAGGAGAGAAGACCGAAAGTGCCAGAAGGAAAATGGGTTTCCAACCCTTCTTCCTTGGCCCCCTCCTGCTCTATGTTTCCCCCTGCTGTGTTGGAGTGACGGTGCGTCCCAGGGCAAGATTTTCTCTCCTGAGTTGATCAAAGGCACAAGAGGAATAGTGTGTCAGGCGAAGAGGAGCAGGAGGAACTCAACCTGGGTCCCGTGAACACAAGACTCAAGGCAGGAAGACAAACAAAAGTGAACTAAGCCTCAAGACTCTGTTAAACAGCCTTCCTCCATGCTTATAACTGCACTCTATACAGTGTTTATTTGGGAGACAATAAAAAGAAATTTAAAATTTAAAAGCGTGCACTGATGGAGGAGCTTCAAAGGCTTCATGGAGAGCATGTAGAGGAAGCTATAGGCTGCAATAGCTGGTTAAAAGGTGTGTTTTTACTGTCTCTCTCCTGTAACTTGATTCACTATAAAAGCAGCTGCACCACAGGAAGGAAGGTGTTATTATAAACCTGCAACACTGTCTTTTTACCTCCTGCTGCAATCATCACCTTCACAAATGAAACTCATTCTCCTTTTTAAAGCTTACAAACCTCAAACCGACTGTCTAATTTGAATTCTGTCGTTGTCGAGCATCGCACTCTGAGAGCGCCTCGTCTGAAGTAGAGGGCTAATTTGATGACAAACACAGCTGAAAGAACCCATTATTATTCAGAGACAGAAGCTTGCAGTCTGGGCCCAGGCACTTAGTTTGGATTTGATCTAGCCCAATGGGAGGTTGATCCCGCTCTCTTCATTTTCACAGTGGATCAGAAAATTGGAGGTGGAGAATCAGTCATTAATACATTCATAGGCAGGTAACTAAATGCATGTCAGTTTACGGTTAATTCGTATACAAGAAAATAAATACTCAAGTATGTGTGTGTGAGTGAGTGAGTGAGTGAGTGAGTGAGTGAGTGAGTGAGTGAGTGAGTGAGTGAGAGAGAGAGAGATGCACACTGCCAGAGATCTAAAGCAGAGACGGATCCTGACTAAATACAGGAGACAGGAAGACTCAGACAGACATGGCTGCCCAGAGAGGAGTGTATATGTGCTCATTGCTCAACAGGGAAGCTAGAAACAGAGATACACTTCCTCCTCCACTGTGAAAAATTATCTTCACTAAGAGTTTTACACTTTTGGAAAAATAGCCAAAAGAAATAACGAATTTCCCAATGTTAACATCAGAAAAGAAGCTGGTAGTTCTCCTAGGAGAAGGGACAGCAGCTCCACTGGCAGCTGAATCTGTATCTGCCTGCCACAACCTGAGGGACTCACCACTATAAGATCCCAACATTACACATTGGTTTAGGATTGTACAGTAATTATATTGTACAAAATATAGTATAGTATTATATTGTGTTATGTAATTGTTTTGTAATGTAATGTGTTGTATAACTATCAGTGTAGTATAGAATTTATGTGACACCTACTGTATGTATTTAATGTGATATGTACTATATATGCATTTTCTGTAAACTGCTTTGGCAACAACTGAAAAAGAAATTTAATTGAAAGAGAGAGAGAGAGACTGAGAAAGAGACAGAGATAGACACACAGACAGAGAAAGAGAGAGAGATACACAGAGAGAGAGAGAGGGAGAGAAACATACAAAAAGAGTTTCAACATACCCTTTGAGGGACATGCACAGAATTTGTTTATTATCAGCAATTATATCATAATTATCCTGTTTAATTATTGTTGTTGTTGTTTCTATGTATCTTTGTTCTTATGCTTTGGCAACACCGATGTATTGAATTTGTCATGCCAATAAAGCAAACTGAAATTGAAAAAAATAGAAAAATTGAGGGACGGACAGACAGACAGACAGACAGACAGACAGACAGACAGACAGACAGACACAAAATGAAACACGTTTTCACACGCATTCAGAGAAATGAAAATGGCTAATTTACTGAAAGAGTTTTTGTGTCTTAGCCTTTTGAGAAAGTATCAATCCACACAAACACCTTAGGGAAAAGTACCCTGGAGTGATTTGTGTGAACTTCAAAAGAAAGACTTAGGATGTTTTCTCTTTCAGAAAAAATAAAATAAAATAAAACACCAGATGCAACACAACTCTATTTAAAGACTCTGCGGCTTCCATGTGTATTTACATAACTTTAATTCAGTCGCTAATTAAAGCCCCAGAGAATCTCAGCGAGCCTCTAATTCAGAATAATTAAAGTGGAAGACAAGTGATATAACAACAGGGGACTTCTTTGGTTAAAATCTAAATGCTCAGGTGTAACTCCTTGTTAATTAAATGCTATTGTTAGGTTATTTAAAATGGGTTCAGATACAAGGGAGAATTTTGAGGTGTTTTGCTTCAGTATTAACATACCGATTGCTCCGTTGGGGAGAGACTCTTCTCTCTGATTTTTTTTCCACTTATGGGAACCTTAGCAGAGTCAAAAAATGTCTGTCCTCCTGCACGCTTTGGATGGGCAATTAGGGTATGCTTTTGTTATTCCTTCTATTCTGATGGTTTTATATCTTGGCCATATTAAGGCATGTGTATTCATTTTTAACTGCTGTTGGTTTTGATTGAACTTTTACCTTTTTTTAACTTCCAGAATAAAATAAAAATAAGAGTATTATTATTTACAATATATTTTCTGAAAGGAAAAAATACAGTAAAACATCTTTCTTTTGAAGTGGGCAAATCACTCCAGGGTACTTTTCCCTTAGATGTTTGTGTGGATTGATACTTTTTCTCAAAGGGCTACAGCACAAAAAAAAATGGCTCATTTGCAGAAATAGTTGTTTCTCTGAATGCGTGTGAAAATGTGTTGCAATTTGTGTTTTGGTTTCCTGCATATATAGAAAGACAGAGTCTACAGCCATGCTCACGGCTCTGCACAGTTGCCCTTTGAGCGTAATAATAAATTTAGCATGCTAACATACCGACAATAGTCTACATCAACGGTGATTAATTTAGGGGATCGCTCTGGTGCCGTCGGAAGATCTGCCGGATGTCCCTCACCTTTCGCTTTTTTATGTGGTTAATTGCTCCTCAGATCTCTGCAGGGTAAATAGCTAGACTATTTTCTGAGTTTTCTGTTGCATGACTAAATCAACTTCTCAACGTACCCATGTTACACCAAAACAAGTTCCTTCCCGAGGCTATTTTACAGAGGCGCTGTTGCTCCGTCCAGCGCTTAGCCTCGCCCCAGACGATTGTGATTGGTTTAAAGAAATGCCAATAAGCACGTTTTTCTCCCATTCTGGAATGCTGTGTGAACTAGCCAGACCTTAAATTGCATATACCTGTGCATCACATATAGACTACAGTACTGTACATAGCCTAACAAACACATTGGTCTGTTTGCCTTCAGGGACTCCTCAACAGCAGCTGCAAGAAGCAACAGGAGCCAAAAGACCCAGAACGGCTTTGAGAGAAGAGGAGAAGCAGAGGCTGTCTGAAGAGGTCTACGACACCATGCTGGATCACACCAAAGCGCGGCCTCAGCAGCGCTTTGGAGGAAGGTCTGGCAATGCGAGACTATACTGACAGTAACAGTTTTAACATGCGGATGTTGGGCAGGCATGTTTACCATTGTCACCATCTTAGTTTATCAGAAGTTTTGCACATACTGGGTCAATAATCAAAGTACTGGACAAATTACAAATTTGAACTGATGACGGCGCTAGATATAAAGACAGGGCCCACTATCCAACACATACAAATTATGATTGCAATCTTCTTTGAACTTCTTTCTACAAATAAATCTCCATATTACACAAGCAGCACTATACAGGAATAATTAATCAATGTCATTTAAAAAGAAGATAAATAACACCGGCAAAAATCAGCATCTGAACAATCAATGTGTTTACGGATAAGGAATCTCATTAAGAGTGTGCCTGATTAACAAACACGTCGATGGGACAAAAATCTTTAAGCATTCTTTGTCATTAAATCATCCATGTGTTTACAATGTCCGCGACAGTAACAACACATCTGAGGGCTGCGAGGCTAAACAGTGCAGCACCTTCCATGGGGTCCACTGAAAGCTGAAGATTATCTCTATCGTGCCCACTGTTATGAATATTAGCACTTTAGGTGGCAAAAAAGACAAAGATTACCTTCTCTACACATTAAAAGCAGGCCAATCTCAAAATTTAGAACACACCAATACATTTGGGGGCCAAGTATTGGTCCTTGTTGGTAATACATCTATTACAAATGGCAATAAAAATGATATATATCTGCAATTACCTCATTAAACTAGGCCATGGTAATCCATAACTCATTTTCCCAGCTCTGAGGTTTATGGGAAAGAGGACACATTTAGCTTGTTTATAAGATGAAGACAGTAATTTGTCATTTTTATCTTATACTCATTCTAAGAGGGCATGTTGTGTTCTCCAAAACTAAAAAAGAAACAAAGCTCACGCTCTTCCTGACATCGATTAAACCATTACCAGCAGAGATTCCTGTTCCTTAAACGTGATCTTACGGTTAATGAGACTGACATCAATGACTTGATTATAAATGTAGAAGACCCTCTGTGCCGCTGTGATTCTGCTAAAAAGGCCCAAACATTAATGATTTATTTGTTTTTATTTGAAAAGTATGTTGGGGAATGTATTGGATGCTTTTAGGGGACGGGTTACAGTCTCAGCGTAGTGCAGCACTACAGGGCATAAAGGAAAAGAATAAAAAACAGATCTCTAAACCCAACAGAGAAATGATTACACTTCTCCCTGCTGCTTGTGGCATTTCTCAAAGTTAATTATTCATCATGCTTTTCTCCCTCTGTTGCTGGGGGGCTGCTCCCGAGACTGTTTCAGCTGAAAAGGAGAAAAAAGGAGCAGCACTCTTCTGTCTCCTCCTCCTCGCTTCCTCCCACCATAACTCAGCCCCTCCCTCGTTTTGTCTTTCTGTTTCTCCTTTTTCTCCATCCCTCCCTCTTGCTTAATCTTCCTGCCAAGCCGTTTTAACCTGAACAGATTGTGGATGGGGAGGAGTTAGAAGGGGATGGGCTGTTTCCATAGCCACAAGGACAGTTTGCCCTGCCCTGGGGGCTAGGCTGGTTGAGGGGGTCTGTGAACACGCGTCAACTGAAAGGCTTGCTGTCTTCCGCTGTTAGGGAATAGAAAAGGCTTGCTATAGCTGGCACTCCCTTTGTCACAAAAAGATGGGAGCGCAGGAAGAAAAACAGTGACAGGTGTGTGCTGAACTCTTGTTGCTCCCCCGGAGCCAACGGTGACATTTGGTGGGACAAAAAGCTGAATAATTTTAAGATCAACTGTCACACTTCTGACATGTCTACACCAAGTTTCCTCTTGCAAATTCCCATTCAAGACTCTATTTTCATATGTTTTTGTGTCTAAGTGACTGATGGGAACACCAATCTTTGACATTGGTCCAGTATTAAGCGAGATCGCTGCAGTCGGCAGCGGCAAAAAAAGCTACAATGTAAGTTAATAGGGCAATTATTGTCCATCTTGTATTTACCTTCACAAAAGTGTTCGTTTTGCTACTGACAGGCTCAGATTAATATTCTGTCTGACAACATTATGAAAAGGATCCCTACAGAGGTAGATCTTTTTAACCTCTTTGAGATCTTTCTGTTTAACCAGAAACAGCTCTGAGACTGGCTGTAGATTAAAAAAAGATGTGGCCAGTTATGGGCGCTAACATAGTCCAAATTATTTCATGCTTGTTGAGAAATAGAAAAAGAGTGTGGGGGCTGTGCTTTTTTGCTTGCTTGGTTGCACTCATGCACACACAAGCATCCTGCATTTGAATGGTAGAACAAGTGCATAAGAGGCTGATTCCACTACATTCAAAAGCATTTTTGAAATCGAATACAGAATATTCTTGAACTGAATGAACATTTTGCCGGCAGTATTTGCTCAGCAGCAAGCACACGCTGCGTTCCCCGGGCTGAGTCTAACTTGGGAGTAATGATCTTGGGAATGTTTGTTCACTTTGCCCACAGCACCCTCATTACTGCTCCCAGGAGTCACTCGCTTCATCTTTGAAGATAGATACATTTAGCAATATATTATTAATACATATTGTTTCCTTTGAATCCTTACGGGTTTCTAAATAGACAAAAGTTCGCTGAGCCGGACTTTTCAGACCTGCAGCATTTTCACTGAATTAAATCCAGCCGCTTTAACAGGAGTTGTCTCGCGGTGCTATATAGATAACGGTGGCTCAGCATGACTGCAGGTGGGAAGATGTGCCTCTGTAGATCTGATGAATGGTGTTAGGATGAAGAAGGAAGTATACAAGTAATCTCTATCTCTTTTATTTTGCAACTCCACTGATAGTGATAATGAGAAAAGTATGGCATATATAAAATCAAATCTAAGCTTCGACTGTTCATTCTTATTTCAAGGTGAAGGGTCATATTTAAGTGGGCAGTGTGTGCAAATAAAGATATACAGGCATACAGACAAAGAAATCAGACAGAGATACAAGTTGTTATGGTGGTGCTCTAATGTAAGGTATAATTAAATGGTAATCCACCATAAAACATGTGTACAATGAGCTTTAAAATTCTGTTTTGCCATCAGGGACATCTCTGACTGTAATACAATTATTTTAAGTGGCAGGAAGTATTTTGGCAGTTTTTATCTGCTTAAAGCAACAAAATACAATATGGTAGCTGCTTTGTTGCATTGAGTAAAGGCAATATAAATTAGCAGGTTTGGATCAATATCAGTTTTGCCACTATTACCCCAATGACTTTTAACATTTCAGTCTTCTTAAATATGGTCTGTATTGGTAGGAATGCTCTTATACACTTCCTAAGTCCACTAACAATATTTTTTGCAACGATTCAACCATCAATGTTTAGTTGATTCGATTAAGGTTGCATTCGTATTACTACCACTTATGTGAATTTAGACGTTTCAACCATTTGTCCATTACTTACTAATTTTTAACAATTTATCCATTAGCTTTTTCACTATTTAGTCATTAAATCTATGCAAGATACAACACTATCTAACTATTTCTACAGTTTGTCCTTCACTTTAAGCAATATTTTAACCATTTATTAAATACTTTTAACTATCTTTTCAACTGTTTATACATTAATGTTACCCAACTATTTCAAACATTTACATTACTTTTAATTCATTAGTTGTAGCTGTTTTTCAACTATTCATCCAGTACATTTATCTAAGGCTAGGCAAGACATTTCAGCAACAAGGCAATTCAGTGCTTTACATAAAGCATTAAAAGCATCAGATAAAGAGCAAAACACACTGAAAAAAGACATTTAAATACAATTAAAAACAGTCGAGTATAAGAAAATAAAAACAAGCTAACAAATAGAGTAAGACAGGTATAAAATACAAGAATAAAAGTTAAAGGTGTAAAACGTGAATAATTATCCGATTTAATAAAAGGTAGTGGCAAACAGAAAAGTCAAAATTCTTGATTTTAAAGCTGTTTAGACTTCTCTGTTTGCTAGCTAAATAGCTTCCAAAATGTGGTATTCAGGTGTTACAGCTGACTCCATATGTTGAGATATATACAGTATATATATATATATATATATATATATATATATATATATATATATATATATATATATATATATATATATATTATTTTTTTTCCTAGGTCAAACGGTATTTTATTTGATTTTTTTAAATGAGTTCAGCTACGCCACAATCCTTCCATGTATCCTGCAGAATTAAGCGCCCCCTGGGGTACTCCTGTCTGAAATGGTCCGCTTTGTAACATTCACTATACATAAATATTCATGGGAGATATTTAGTTGGTTACTGTCTGTCAGTTACAAGTCAATGTAAACCTTGATCCTGTGGATAAGACGAAACGGTGGGCTGTGGGAAACCATGCACTTAGACCAGCAGTAGTCTATGTCCACGACCTTCCATTTTCCGGGATTGCTCTGTTGCCGCCGGAACTTTTGGATGGATGTGCGTTACCTTGCAGTTTCTTTGTGTTGGAATTTCTAACTTCGGTCAATTTATGAGGACTATCGTTAACTGCTCCTCAGATAAATCCAGACAGCTAGCTAGACTATCTGTCCAATCTGAGTTTTCTGTTGCACGACTAAAACAACCTTTGAACGTACACACGTTCCACCAAAACAAGTTCCTTCCAGAGGATATTTTGCAGCGAAACAGGGGCTCCGTGTGGAGTTTAGCGCCACCCATGACGACTGTGATTGGTTTAAAGGAATGCCAATAAACCAGAGCACGTTTCTCTCCCATCCCAGAATGCTGTGTGGACTAGCCAGACCATCCTCCGCAGCGCTGTGAATGAAGGTCTGGTAATGTAAGACTAGACCAGCAGTGATTTTGTTGGCGTGTATCGCCAAGAAGCAGCTGTCACACTGGTCAGTGCTGTCCATATAGTGTGTAATATTTGTGGAACCACAGCAAGTAACAGTATAACACATACATGTGCTAATGTTATTCTCTATGATCTTTAAAAATAATGAGGTGTCTGTGACTACACCTCATCTCTGCTCATTTAAAATTGAACTCTGCTCGACTTTCTACTGTTGTCGGATCGCTGATATCTCTCTGCCAGCTGTCACTCCCGTCTCTGTCGCACCATGTCTCCCAGTACTCATATGAAATGAATGAGCGCCGGTCACTTTGTCTCGTGTTGCTGCTACCAGTGTTAGCTCACAGTAAAACATGGAGAAAGTGACAAGTTTGCTCATGTTGCTTGTAATGTAGCTTGAACAATTCAATCTCACGTTTGTACTGTATGGCTCAACTACTGCTAGTAAGCTTGATTCTGAGCTTCCACGCAGACACAAAGCTCTTCATCCTCCCTCTTATATTTTTCTGTCATTACTATTATTAATGAGCGGGTATTTTATTTTAATAGATGGGGACAGGCAGAGGTTGTTGTAACGTGCAAGATGCAAAGCTAATTGGCAGGTCATAACGATTTATAGTGATGAGCTTGATTAAAACTAATGCATTCACTTCTCCAACTAACATTCCTACCACAGTTTAAGCAAGCACCCATGGCAGCCAATAATAGATCAAGAACACATTTATTTTACTTCATTGCTGACTCACTCCATGTTTATTTCCTTCTCATCGTCTCAGCATTCACCGGTAAGATCCATGTGGAATTTCCTTGTGTATTGAGGTCCTGTTATGATATATTATGCATAAAACATTGCCTTTGCTCTAAGAATAATTCATGCAGACATAATTGAGCACAGAAGAGGAAGTCAAAATGTCTGCTATGACTTGGCAGTTGACAGTGATTACGTATGGTTATAATATTGCACATGCAGTTTGGTCTGTTGACAAATGTTCGGATAAGAAATAATAATGATTAGCTGTTGTAGTTTTTCCATCAGCTTGGATTTCTCAGAGCAACTCACTTGAGCACCTTATCATTAGTGTCTTTTTGAGAGTATTTACATAATAGCTTAAGTGGCTAAGTGGGCTGGATGTCATCCTATTGGTCCACTCTTGATGCTCTTCAAAAGCAGCAGTGTGCCAAAGTCAGAAATCATCAAAATTGCTGCCGATGTCCCAGCCACAGCCCAGCACGCTTATAAATCCCACTCAAACTGGATTAATTTGTTAGTGATAAGAAGGGCAGGTAAGACAGGGGAGAAAAAACAAATTTAAATGAGGTCATGCAGATTTCAATGTTGGCTAACGTCACATGATTAATCTATGCGATGCTGGATAGCTCAGATTGATGTCAGTATTAGATTTCAGGTTTGCTTTCAACCTCTTGCCTTTGTGAAAGTAAATGCTTCCAAATGCCATCCACCAGGAAAAATAAAAGGAGGGGATTTTGCTCAAGTGGCAGGATTTGAGTCATAAAATCGTAAGCGAGAAGAATGAGAGCCAACAACCCATCACATCTGATATCATCAGAAATTAACCTTCAGGGTGGAAAGACTGAGCCAAGAGTGGTGAAGGGAGATCCAGTGGGAAAGGGGAGGAGAGAAAGAGAGGCAGGTAGACAAATGCTGAGAGAGTTGGCAGGCCTGTAAGGCTGCAATTCAGGGAGAAGACCACATTAATATTTAGAGGTGCTCTCAGGTAAAACAAAATGAGCAGAGCAGGCCCAGCTTGACAGGAAGGATTGGCCACAGTAAGGGCATAAAAATCCACTGGGTACGCCACAGACACAAAGCAGTAGAAGACACAATTGTCGTAGGTAGGAAAATGTTAACTGATAAATTAACAATAACCAGGGCCACAGCACATACTCTACAAGACAGGTACAGATCATACACACAAGGTCTTCATGGGTATACAAAAACCTGATCTGAAACAGACCCCTGGAAAACCTACCTTAACCCAATGTGCATAAATACATAAAAAACAATAAAAAATCCAAAAGGAACCCAAAAACAGTAAGAACCGATCCAAAAAAGACCTACAGATAATCCAAAAGGTGAAAAAAAAAAAAAAAAAAAAAAAGGGGAGGGGAAAGTTTTTTAAAAAGGAAAATTATTTTTATTAGTGGGCTGGTCGGTCCACCATTTTGGTTGAGACTGAAATATCTCTGCATAGATGCAAACATGGATTACCATTATATTTGGTGCTCAAATTCATGTTCCCCTCAGTATGAATTGCAATAAATTTGGCGATCACTTAACATTTCTTTTCTATCTACTTCCATCATTGGCTCCAAAAATTGTTTATGAACAAACACCTTCAAAACTAATGACTTTCTCACCAGCCTCAGCTGTATGTTGTGTTTTGTGCTTATTGATAAATGTTAGCAGGCTAACATGCTATAATAATATGGTAGCCATAGGAAACACTACCTGCTGGGTGCCCTGGTAGCTAAAGATGCATAGTTTGATATCGGCGGGAAATCTTTGTTGCATGTCATACCCCTCTCTCACTCTTCCCCTCATTTCCTGTCTGCCTCTGTACTATCAGCTTTCCATAAAAGGCAAAGATATCAAGCATGTTAGCATGCTGACTTTCCCGTTTAGCTACACTTTCTGGTTGACACAAATTGTGTTGGACCCGTTGCAATGATTGTAACACACCACATGAACAGAGCAGATAGCAAACCCACTTAGGTATTAGACATATTTAGACATGGACTCCAATGGCAACAGAACTGCACCTGACTAGACTGAATAGCATTTGGTACTTGGTTGGGTCTTGGAAGAAATCGAGAGAACCTGTGAAGACCTCTACCGTACACTTCTTAATCTGCCCTGATGGGTTGCGTCGTTGGGCGGGGTAAAATAGTAAAAATGTGAAATACATTAAAAGGATTGCTGAGCAGCAAATCTAACTGAGCAGAGATAATGTGTTGGATGAGAAGGAAAGCCACTGACAGACAGGGTATAACAGAAGGAGAGAGTCCACATGGAGAAAGGCATGATGACTACAGAGTATAACATAGAAATGTCATGAAGACTTTGATCATGGCCACATGACACCATTAAAGCTGGGTAAGGGCAGAGTGATGGACTTGCTAAGCCCCTCCTCCTATTCCAGGGTCAAAGTAATGAGGTCTTGAGAGAGAGAGAGTGTCCAAAGGGATACACCTCTTCAGACCCTTTAGCGCCGTTTGCATGTAATGAGGTTGCTAAGAGTTCAGCGCTAATTAAAAACCAGGCATCATTACAATTCTATGATTTTTTTTTTTTTATCATCATGACACTCCTTCACAAAGTAATGTGGTCAACAGAAAGGCTTTTTTCCCGACCATTTAGTCAAAGTGAGGCTGAAATAGAAGCAAGAGGACAGTTTTTAAAAAGAAGAAGAAACATTTTTTGATAATAGCATGGTCTAAAAAAGTGCTATGGGCATACAAATGCTCCCAAGACTGAGCTCAAGAGTTGAATGAGGAGAACATCTACAGTGCCTTGCGAAAGTATTCGGCCCCCTTGAACTTTTCGACCTTCTGCCACATTTCAGGCTTCAAACAAAGATATAAAACTGTAATTTTTTGTGAAGAATCAACAAGTGGGACACAATCATGAAGTGGAACGAAATTTATTGGATATTTCAAACCTTTTTAACAATAAAAAAACAACTGAAAAATTGGGTGTGCAAAATTATTCAGCCCCCTTAAGTTAATACTTTATAGCGCCACCTTACTGCGATTACAGCTGTAAGTCGCTTGGGGTAGGTCTCTATCAGTTTTGCACATCGAGAGACTGACATTTTTGCCCATTACTCCTTGCAAAACAGCTCGAGCTCAGTGAGGTTGGATGGAGAGTGTTTGTGAACAACAGTTTTCAGTTCTTTCCACAGATTCTCGATTGGATTCAGGTCTGGACTTTGACTTGGCTATTCTAACACCTGGATATGTTTATTTGTGAACCATTCCATTGTAGATTTTGCTTTATGTTTTGGATCATTGTCTTGTTGGAAGACAAAGCTCCGTCCCAGTCTCAGGTCTTTTGCAGACTCCATCAGGTTTTCTTCCAGAATGGTCCTGTATTTGGCTCCATCCATCTTCCCATCAATTTTAACCATCTTCCCTGTCCCTGCTGAAGAAAAGCAGGCCCAAACCATGATGCTGCCACCACCATGTTTGACAGTGGGGATGGTGTGTTCAGGGTGATGAGCGGTGTTGCTTTTACGCCAAACATAACGTTTTGCATTGTGGCCAAAAAGTTTGATTTTGGTTTCATCTGACCAGAGCACCTTCTTCCACATGTTTGGTGTGTCTCCCAGGTGGCTTGTGGCAAACTTTAAACAACACTTTTTATGGATATCTTTAAGAAATGGCTTTCTTCTTGCCACTCTTCCATAAAGGCCAGATTTGTGCAGTATACGACTGATTGTTGTCCTATGGACAGAGTCTCCCACCTCAGCTGTAGATCTCTGCAGTTCATCCAGAGTGATCATGGGCCTCTTGGCTGCATCTCTGATCTTCTCCTTGTATGAGCTGAAAGTTTAGAGGGACGGCCGGGTCTTCGTAGATTTGCAGTGGTCTGATACTCCTTCCATTTCAATATTATCGCTTGCACAGTGCTCCTTGGGATGTTTAAAGCTTGGGAAATGTAGTATCCAAATCCGGCTTTAAACTTCTCCACAACAGTATCTCGGACCTGCCTGGTGTGTTCCTTGTTCTTCATGATGCGCTCTGCGCTTTAAACGGACCTCTGAGACCATCACAGAGCAGGTGCATTTATACGGAGACTTAATTACACACAGGTGGATTCTATTTATCATCATTAGTCATGTAGGTCAACATTGGATCATTCAGAGATCCTCACTGAACTTCTGGAGAGAGTTTTCTGCACTGAAAGTAAAGGGGCTGAATAATTTTGCACGTCCAATTTTTCAGTTTTTCATTTGTTAAAAAAGTTTGAAATATCCAATAAATTTCGTTCCACTTCATGATTGTGTCCCACTTGTTGTTGATTCTTCACAAAAAAATTACAGTTTTATATCTTTATGTTTGAAGCCTGAAATGTGGCAAAAGATCGAAAAGTTCAAGGGGGCCGAATACTTTCGCAAGGCACTGTATCATCTATCAATAGCTTCCTAAAGAGGTGGTTACAATTACAAACATTGTAAAGTAGCACTGGAGTGACAGAAGTGTGATAAACACCACTAATTTCCAGTTTTATTCACAATGCTGTAGAACACAACTGGGACGCCATCCTGCAGAAATATGTACTTATCTTAGCGCAGAGGAGTCAAAACAGTGTTAGAGGTTATGAATTGTTTATCTATGTTGTTCTGTTGTCTAACGTCTGATCAGGTATGAACAATGTGGCACTGTCATGTACAATGTACTGAAAGAAATGTCCTGAAGAAAACCCAGTCGAATGATGAAATAAATGATTTTGAGAAACAAAATAGAAAGGGAATTACGTGGCGAGAAGCTGGGTCTTAAGTCTTTTCTGCCACTGTCATTAGAAGATCTGTTCAATCATTCCTCAATCAAATTTTTAATCACTCCATCTGTGCTCGTTCAACATTCCTTTATGAGAAGATTCTGCTCATTATTTTTTACATTTTCACGAAAATAAAATCCCTTACACTTCTAAAGAGCCTTCTCTCTTGCATGAGCCAAACGAGACTTTGGTGCCAGCACAAGTAGAGAGGTGTTGGAATATACCTGTATGCTGGTGATGAGAGGCATCAAATAAAGCACCCGGGCCTTGTGGAGAGAGCTACGAATTGCTCTGGTCCTCATACATATCGAAATTACTGGCAGAATTGCTGCAAATTGCAGCTATCTCCACTCCAGCAGTGCAATCTAGTGCAGATGGAGTGTCTGCCAGGGTACAGCCACACCAATCAGAGAAAGCATACCCTCCTGAAGGAAGCAGAGGCAGAGCTGGAGGCTGAGGCATCATTGTGTCAGCATTAGGGCTGATTGGCAAGACCTCAGCTGGCTGGCTGACTGGATCCCTGGACAGCCAGCATCAGTGTGTCAAACTGACTGAGGAGGAATCCCATTGTTGAATAATTGATTGGATATGAATGCAGTATTGGAGGAGCTTTAACTGAAAACACTTACGTGTGCGCTAAATAATAAATTGCAGGGGGATTCATGTCCTGGGAGATATTGTAGTTTAGGTTTCTCTTTGTCATGCAGGATATAGTATCATATATTCTTGTAGTTCCTGACAGCTGGGTTTGAAACTCATCTCAATCATTTCCCATGTTATGTTTTAATATGCACTATGTAGCTTGTGCTGGTACTTTAATAAACTTATTAAGTACATTTAAAGCAAATGAAATGCCATGTACTAGTAGAGTTTGATATTTCTGGAGCTTTTGCTCTAGAGATGCAGTTAGAGAAGAATGCATACACTTGTGATCACGTTCAACACATAGTAATGCATATTTTAATTAGAATTATCAATAATTTGTTAAAAGGGGAACTTGTATGCTCATTTTCAGTTTTATAGTTGTTTTTTGGGTTTCTGCTAGAACATGCTTACATACTTTAATGTTCAAAAAACACAATTTTTCTCATACTGCCCATGGCTGCTGCACCTGTATTCACCCTCGGTCTGAGATGCTCCACTGTAGCACCCGTCTCTTTAAGCCCCCCTCCCGAAAAAGCCCAGTCTGCCTTGCTCTGGTCTCTGCATATGTGCTCTCTGTACGGTCTGTCAATGCAGACGGGAACTAACTAAAACAGAGTGTAGCAGCACTTTCTACCATGAACAATCTGATATATATATGACAGAAATAAAGAAAAAGCATAATGGGTCCCATTGAAATATCCATATGCATCAGTATGTATGAAGTGATTTGTAGGTATGAATCGTAAAGGGTGAACTTATGAAGAGAGCTACAAGGCTATTGATGTTGGTACAGAATAATTATTCTGAGGCGTAAAATCTTGTTTCAAAAATATCATCACAAGTCAGTTCAACGAGCACACAGAAGGCTACATTTGGCAATGCATATCACCCACACAGCCACATTGAGAGCCACTTGTCAGTGACCTCAGAGACACATCATTTATCTAGTATATGCAAAGTGCATGGTACTGTACCTTTCTGATGATTTTGTTCATCTTTCCAAGTATTAAGTGAATAGTCAGGGACCAATGTTATACATGAGCTTCATAAAGCCAACTTCATGCAGAGCCAATTATTATGGCAGCAATTGTGTTAAAACACACTTGCTGAAACACTTAAAATTTTACAGTGTCATAGCGTGGAATTAAACAGTGTTAGCAAACTGCTGTGGTTGTACTAACCCATATGCTTTTCTGGATTATAATTATCAGTGGGTACGGCTGGAGGGAAATCTGCAGGGTAGAAAGCCAACAGGCAGTATGAGCCACATGGGTAAACTGCGTGGGCAGACACTGACTGTAAAGAGCTGCACAAGGCACTAAAAAAAACAATTGTTTACCTGATGTTAGGGTCATCTCGAGGTGATCACAATATGTGTTGTAATTTTTGTTGTGAAAGATTTGTCACAGTATGCAATTAAATTACAAATAAAATATTCACAGTGACTGTGCATTGTATTATTGATACAGTATAATTGCAGGGAAACTACAATGAATACATAATGGTCCTTTAGAATTGACTGGCTCAAACACGTTAGACAGTTTAGTCAACTAAAAACTAAGTCAGTGTGGGCCAATTCATGACTGATTTGCAAATGTAAAAACGAAATCACTAGTAAAATTGTGCATATTTTGGTAACATTTTTCTATTCCTTTTAGTACCAAATAACCACCACATCATTGTGTTGAAAGAGCGCACTAATATGATGTAGGATATGTAAACTGACAACTTGTTTCTCTTGTGGAATCTGGGGGATCTAATGTAAGCTGCTGTAAACACCTCACAGGATTTAAAATTTAGTATTTGCTTTCCTCAGGCAAAACAAAGCAGCATAAGGGTTGGTAGACAAACGGCAAATTATATCGTGATAATAATTTAAAATGTCCAATAATTCTTACAATTGATTATGAGGATTGTTGTGAGAACAGACAGAATGAAGACTTCGTTTAGTAACGTGAGTTGAGGAGAAACAATGGAAGTGGCACACAGGGATGGATGGTGAGCACCTGGCAGAATAATGAGGCTATTTATTCCCTCTAACGGGAACGGAGAGTTCAGAGGGAGACTTTGTAGAGCCTTGTGGAGAGGTTCTCTAAGCTGTGACCTTCCTGCAAGGTAGCAGCCTTTATTGACTCTGCACCAAATTTCAAATCAGCCTCTTATGCATATTGTGGCTGTGCATGTATTTAAGATTGTGCATACTTAGGCTTGGCGTTTTTTTGTTGTTGCATTCATGCATGTGCATGTATATCTTATGCAATACTCCTGGCAAGAATATGCATTCATGAAGTGGTGTGATTAGAAAACACTATTTATAAGGCATTGAAAAACATTTAATACAAAAATATCAAATATATCGCTCTATGCTGCCATCTATGCTTCTCTTCCCTCCTAAGAACCTATTTGGTGTTCTTTCCCTTCGACGACTGCTTCTCACCTTCTCTTACTCCAACGTGCGCTGGCTTAATCGCTAACAAATCCTTGCTAAAGTTGCTCATCTATTTCCTTATCCAGCAACCTCACCAATTTGTATGCACTCTCTCCCACTATTTCACCTGTCCTCTCTGTCTAAGCTTCTTAACGTCTCAATTTATAACACATTTTCACAAACTCTATGGGCATGGACATTGGCAAGCTGTGCAGCTGCCTTAAATGAGGCAGAAGCATCACCTATCTATTAAAGACTGGAGTAATAAATCTCACAGAGAACAATCGATCAGCGCTCAGCACTCTCTTCACACACCTGTGAGTGGTGAGAGGTACTGACCCCTGACCTTGCTGCTGCCAGTGGTACTGCTGCCAAGCTGAGACAAGGTGCAGCAACACGTGATTGGAGTGTATGGCAGGTTTTTACAGATAAACCATCGACAGGGTCAAGGCATTGCGATTTTTCACTCCGCTCTCTCTCGCTCTCTCTCTCGGAACAGATATGCTTTCAGAGTAATCAGTGCTGTCTTCTATGGACATTTCTGCAGTGACACAATTCCATCTTGGACTTCAGGGTTATGGAAGGTATAGGTGGAGTAGAGGGGGAGGTTTATGAAAAATCACCAAGAATAAGATTGAATGTTTATTCAAACCCTTGGCCATTCCGACCTTCTCTTGCTTATTTCAATAGCACAAAACTAAGTGTCCACAGAAAAAAAAAAAAACACAAAGAAAGGCGAAATGGGCTGGCATCTTCACAGGAATTGTGATGTTCTTTGATTTGTACTCGCTTTTGTAGATAGAGTCCGCTTTAGATTTTCCACTGCGTGACAAGAATACAAATACAAGCCTCAGGATGCTGCATTGTGGTAGAGGCAAGCTGTGGAGGATAAAGTGTGTAAGGATGTGTTTATGCACGGGTCCCTGGGAAAGAAAAAAGATTAGGAGGAATGAAATGATAAAAAAAAAAAACTAACAGAAAAATATTTGCATAAGGTAAACATGTGGAGCGACTCTGTACAATATGGCTGCATTGCTGCATGTTGTGAATCAGAGGATGGTTTTGCCGTTCTTAGATGCTAGTGAGCAGCACATCTATAAATGTCTAGTTCTAATTGAGTGGTATATGCCCTTTAGAGCCCTTCATAAACAGAGAATGTGGTTGTGCACCATGCAGCGTGGCCGAAGTCAAACAAGAATCAATCACCTTGACACTGATGGCTTGAAGACTCTAATCACTGAATTATGTTTTTTTTTCTGTAGTCCATGTTCAACACAACACATTCTCACACCCAACTCGTAAAATAAGGACGTTCGGTCAGGAGCCTTTCTCGTTCTTATTTGACGTTAAAAGTCTCCTTTAGCGTCTCATGTAAACGTGCTTGGTCGCCACTATTGCCGTCCCTTTTTCGGAGAAAAACAACGGGGAAAGGACGCCTCAAAAGCCGGGAAACACACACCGTAGACGGGGGAAACAAAAGAAAAACAACGGGGAAAGGACGCCTCAAAAGCTGGGAAACACACGCCGGAGACGGGGAAACAAAACGCCACACGCGGGGCGCGAACCCGAGTCTCCTGAGTGAAAGTCCGGTGTTTTACCCATCCGCCGTCCCAGCAATTTCCCCTTACGTACCACTCGCTAAGTCTCATCCAACTGCGGCACTCCCCAGTACGTTACACAAATACGCCGAAGGGTGCCTTTTTCGTCGCATCAGACGCTGAAGGACACTGACCAAACGTACTTATTTTACAAGTTCGGAATGAGAACGGATTGTTCAACAACACCAGTGTTGCCCCTATAATTGTACAGGAAGTCCCAGCCATGCCAGAATTATTTTTTTATGCCAAAAATAACACTAAACGCCTATATTCATTCTGCAACGACTACTACCGTGGGTCCATGGGTTTGCGGTATATTCTTGGGAGTGGGAGAGGGAGTGCCTGAGAACGGTGACGTTGAGGTTGTGACGGGTGGAGAAAGATGCGGTCCTTTGTGGCAACGCTGCCAAATATCCAGAAGTTAAAGCCCGAGCAAGAACAATCTTTGCTGAGTTTTGTTGGTGGCCATGATGTTGTGGCCCTCCTCCCCACGGGGTTGGGGATAAGTTTGATTTTCCAGCTCGCTCCGTTAGTGGTGAAGGAGTTGGCTAAGGCGAACGCTAGCGATGCTAAGCCGATAGTTGTTGTCGTCTCCCCTCTTGTTAGCCTGGTCTTACCAGACAGTACGTAGGAGGGCGGAGCAAGGCTACCAGAGTGGCTCTGGGCAGATCCAATAGTTTTAAACTTCAACAGAGTACCCGCCTTCAGGAAGTTAACACTTGTCAATGGAGAGTGGCCAGACTCTCTGTACTAATGAAATGTACGAGAGTCTGGTAGGACCAGGCTACTGCGCCGGACCCTGTTTAAACAATTCTTCATCAGTTTTCTTCAGTCTTTTAAATGCTACATTGCTTTTAAGGAAATAATCAGTGTAACAGGCTAATTAGCTTTCAAAGCAACATTTTCTTTTAAAATAAGTGGTGTGTGGTGGATCGAAATCATGCTGATGTGTAGAGTGGTTCATGTGGTTTTCGAAAAGTAACTGATAAATACTTATGCGCCAGGCTAAAGTCAACATAGGGGAAACACAGAACACCAGGCTGCACCTTTTTCTTTTTCTTACAAGACACCAACTATTCAAAAAAATAACATGTTACTCAACAGAGTTGGTTCACATATCACAAGCATACATTATTTAACTAAAGTGAATAAATGCTCTCTTATTTGCATTTGCGGCTATTTTTCATCACATCTATTCTTTCAGTCCCATTGTATGTTTCGTGTGTGTGTGTGTGTGTGTGTGTGTGTGTGTGTGTGTGTGTGTGTGTGAGTGAGTGTGTGGGTGATATGGACAGTATGTTGTCTCCAGACTGAAAATGAATGTGCTCCATTGCTGTGTGTGGCTCCTCTGCTTCACTAAGCTCTTACAGGCTGGGAGTTAATTGCTACAGAGTCTGTGCTGTTTCACACTGATCTAAGAAGGATTCCTTCCACATAAAAGAGACAAAGATACAGGGTATAGTAGCGAGATGAAGGGAGTTAAAGAGCAAAAGAAAGAATTACACAATTACACACTATACCTACTGGTATACCGTGTGTATTTGTGGTTAAGTGCAGATGGGCGTAGGTGTGGGTGCGTTTGTTACTGCATTTCATCTCTTCGTCTCTTCCATCATTGTTACTTAGTAAGCACCAGTAAAGTTACTGACAATATGGTTAAATTGAACACTTTTTGAGCACCTCATTCTTTTAAGTTGTATCCAGCCCCTTTTTGCCCTGTACCTCACCGGTGAGGATGTGCACACTACCACTACTGTTCTACGTAAATTGAACACTAACATTTTTATGACTGTCACTGTACAACATTTTCTCTCCTCATTCTTTTCAGGCTGCGCTTTTGATGCAATTTGGCCCTTGCTCACTTATAGGACTGACACAGACTGCCAAGCCTGTCAGACGCCCATCTCCAAATTATAGTCATCCCCCCGCCTTGCTCCCATCTGCCCCCTGACTATTGCATAAAAACACACAAAAGACACAAATGTCTTATTCTTTGTCGCTCACTTTCCCTATAATCACATGAGCTCAGGTACGGCTAAGAGCTTGATTATAGCACTTGTGTATGCCCTACTTGTTAAAGGGGAGCAGTATGTAAAGTGGTTAAATAAGAAAACCCATGGTGACACTGGTGTCACACACACACTTTAAATGTTCTGGAAAGGTTCTCATTCAGCTTTATCCTTGATTTTAACTCATGAAGTCCCTGAGTGACACTGATAGAACATCCTGGTAGCGGTCATGTGACATATCAATTTGTGTTTCCATGACAACATTTCCAAGATGGCAGTGTGCCTGGTCAATACATATGACAGAACTAGCTAATTTTAAAAAGCTATTTTTTTTTTCTAAGGTAAGATTCAAGTCATTTAATGATTATAATGCTTACATAACATGTCATATATTACATTAAACCTGTTCTGACCACATTTGTTGAACAAATTGATATAAAACACATTAGGTAAATAACGTTGTGAAAAACACAGACGGTGCATTCACTAAAACTGGTAACCTACAGCGTCGTGGTGCATTCAAAGTTATTGTTAAATGCGCTTTTCTCATCTGGTGGTTGTTTTTGTCATTCAACAGCTATTTACTAGTACCTTAGCAATAAACAAGCCATTCTTTAATGTCGCCAACTGTTGTTTAGTACCCTTCTTTTTTAAAACTTTCTTAAAAAGTATCGGTTCAGGCACCGTTTTAAAAGTAACGCCTTAGCACCGGTATCCAAACCAAACAATACCCAACCCTAATATTGACTCTAGATTTAAATGTGTGACTAGATTCACACATTTAACGTTTGTTTACAGTAAATGAATACATAATAAACAAATACAAATCTTAAAATCAAGTTCATAAAGTTACTTTCTTTGCATTCATTTGATTCCCAATCAATATACATGGGTAAGAATTGATTTCCATTGTTAATATATACTTAAACAGTTCTGAAATGCAAAATAATAGAATTTTAATCATGTGATGAAACATGCAATTAATTGCGATTAACTATAGGAATTTTTGTAATTCAGATTACAAAAAAATTAATCGTTTGACAGCCCTAATTTTTGTAAACATGTATGTGCATAACAAGGTGAGGTCCCTATGGCGATTGATTCCTCACTAGGTCAATAATAGCTAAACTTATTCATGTTACCCTAATCCTAACATTTTATATATTATATGAACTATTTGTTAATGATTAAGTAATCTTTTATAAACAATCAATAGACTTTATTTGGATGGCTATTATCAAGTTGCATCTGATGAATTTAACACCTTGTTAATAGTTAATTAAGACTTTATAAAAGCATCTATAAACATTTAGATAGCTATTATCAGTGCACAAATAATCATCGATTGCCAAAAAAAGATTATATGTGGTCAGACTCATGTTACTTGATGCTTTATAAAACAGTTATTCATTAACTAATTATTATTATAAAGCATTAGTTTCATCTTCATAATAGCATTCCAAATGTGTATAGATTGTCAGTGGTTAATTGATTTGTAAACAAAGTATTAACTATCTATCTCAATTTATAAACTTATTTTATATATCACAATGAAGCTCAGCACAAATTCTTTCAGGAAGACTTCTGAATTACTTCAATCACCACTATCTCTCCCTAAAACTATTCAGCTGTTAAGAGGCGTTCACTTTTCAGTAAACCAACCAGAATTGGCCACGGAATTCATGATCCAATCACAGCATGACATCCTGCTTTAAATGTCTTCTCTTCTTGCTATCAGCTGTCTTTTCAGGCAAATGTGCAACCCTCCTCCCCTTCCACTTCCGGGCATCGTCAACCACTGTAACCGGAGTCCCTTTCCGGCAGACAGCTCCTTCGTTTGGTCTCCGTGTTCCTTCTCCACCATCACCAGTGTCTAGGCTCCATCACGGAGAATATGTCTGTTTCTCTACCCCTTTAAAATATTTATAATGATTGAGTCTAATTCCCAAAGACTCTGTACATTTCATATTAGGCTTATGTACAATAAATCTTTGCATATCTGCAACAAAGTCTCTCCTGATTGAAATGATAAAATAAATCATATTACTAATATTTATTTATTTATAAACATAAATCATCATTTCATTGTTTGTCAACAGTAAAATAACTTAACTGTTCAGTTAAGTTCAATTAATTATCAAATTACCCTTTTAATAATGATAGTTATTATAAAGTGTTACCCACACAGTATTATTTATTTTTATTCAGTTTGACAATCTAAAATAAGATTTTGATGTCAAAGCTAAGAAGTAAAGTTATTATTTTACATATGTTGTGAAACTGCAAATTAAAAGACAAATCTGTGAAACTAAGCAAAAAGTGATGCATTATCAAATGAGCCCAATGTAACATACAGCTTTCGGATACTGCAGGTTTTTTGTTTTTGTTAAAACCTCAGAAATGTGTTCTATGTGGTCTATTTAGTCTGTGTTATGCACCCCCATACTTTTCCTTTACATAAGGGGAAATAGATCTGGGTTCTTATGGGTTAACACTGCAATTCTCTGCAGAATTTTGTTCAATTTTAGTGACAGGCAGAAGAAAAGATTTTGGCGGAGGAAAACATGGGTTTGATTTGCTATTTCAGTGGCAGCTGCAAGTGTATATTTAATGAGGCAGCCAGCCAAGCAATGTTAGATCACAACGAGGCACTCGTCAGATAGAGGAAAACTTCCAGGCACATCAGTCAAAACACATGGGTCTTATTACGTTGTTCCCCTTCTCGTACTGCTGGGGACCATCGCAAAAATATGATGTTATGATGTGCTCTGAGCACCCTCAGAAAAAAAGAGAATCACTAAACGACTGTTGTATGTTATTTAGAGTTGCGGAAAATGCAATAACAGAAATAATGTCAGTTGTTTTGCCTATTGGGCTATTGCTTTTCCTTTATAAAATCCATATGCTTATGACCAAAAAGAATCAGAACTATGTTTATAAAGTATGCTTATGTGTAGTATATGCAGACCAAGTACACTGTAAAGACGTGGTTCTGGTCTACTGTACAGTATATACAGAAAGTATGAGTGCGAAAGTGGTCTAAAATATTGTGTAATCCATATTATGACTAGGTCAATTGTGTATTGTATGCAGCTGTAGGCTTATAACAATGACTTCTATAGCTGCACAGCAAATTTAATGTTATGTCCAGGGTAGATGGCATTGCACAGCTATTGCGCAGATATTGTTTTGAGTCATCATGTGGCTGAGTTATCTCTTCAATACTGTAAAGACACGTGGAAAGAAATTGTTTCTGTGCCTGCTTATTTTGGTGCACGGTGATCTGAATTAGAGGGCTACTACGGAAACAAAGCAGATTTATCCAGTCATCATCATCATCACAAAATGAGCGCAGGATGAAAGTCCATACATGAAAATATGACAGCCTCCAAATATGGCACCAAATTAAGTTACGTTTCTGTTTAGTTTCTCTGTTGTTTACCTGTTTACTCTACCTGCCTCTCTCTCTCTTTGTGCACTTGTTGTGCAGTTGTAGATTTTTATTTAGACATCAGTAAGCCTACACCTGATCTGAAACAATAACACTACCACTGCTGCTCTGAAGTCTTACATTACAGCTTCTGGTTTGTATCTCTTGCTATGGGAAATGACAAACTGTCAGAGAAACAAGGACACGATTCATAACATTTTCATCCACTTTTAGTCCGCAGTGCCTCAGGCTGAAGTCGTTTTTTTTTTTTATAAATTTAATTAGACATATTTTCAGTTCACGTCTTCTACAGCTGGCTTATTAGACAGTTCAGTAATTGTATTAGCATTTTTGTTTTAGAGTTAACACAATGAGGGCTACAAACGGCTTATTTTACCTGGAGGGATGGGGCAGACAGATTTTCATCAGAAAACCCACCAGAAGGGTGGAGTTGAATAATTCCAGGAAAGGGTCAAAAGGAGTCTGCAAAACATGTTTGTTGACTCAGGTGGTGTACAAGTACTGAAAGGCTAGGCAGGTTGGTGCCAATGATCTTTTCATCAGTTTGTTACATCAGTTTGTTTTGTGCCAAACCAAAGCACACAACCAAAAATAACTGAAGTAACAGCTGATGTTGCAACTCCCTCAGCTGGCACAGGAAGAACACCCTCTGCTGTAGCCTCGTGAGACCGTCCTGATCTCGCGAGCTCCAGTTTTGTACTCGCAGATCAGTCTGGCATCTTGAGATAGAGAAAATTTCGACGATCGACCAATCAGCGTTGGTTTTGAGGCGGGTTTAGGTGTGACGCAACGAGAAGCGACTGTTAGTCTAAACCTGGTCTAAACAACATGGCAGCTTCCACGGATGAGATGAGCGTAGCTATTGCGCAAGTTTTATCCGAATTAGAAAGTATTGAAAGAAGAGCAAAAAACGGCACTGGAGGCTTTTCTCGCGGGAAAAGATGTTTTTGTGTATGTCATGGTTGATCTGATTGGTTGATAGACAACATAGGTGGTGATAGACAGATGGTTTATCCAATCAGCTAACCAGTATTTTCGCCCCTTCCCAAAAATAAAAAAAAAATAAAAAAAAATAAAAGAAAGTTCCCGGATGGATATGCCGAGCAAATGAGAAGCAATCCATCTGGCGGAGTCAGGTTACCTCTGCTGGGCCTTTTTGCAAAACTTGGCGTAAACCTTCCATGGCATCCACAGTGTGGAGTATGGTGAGGGGAGGTGGTGTGGGAAGCTCTGTCTCAAATAAGACTGGTGTCCATAGAGCTCACCGAGGAGAGAAGAGAGCGGTGAGGAGAGCATGCACACATCCCTTTGGAATGCGAGAACTGGATGCGAGTTTAGCTTCTCCTGGTGCTTCCTGTCTTTCAGGAAGATGGTGATTCACTGGTAGAAGTGGTTACTTTGTGAGGTTTCTGGCAGAGGAGTTCCAGGAGAAGAACAAAGATCCTTGTATACAGTAACTCTCCATTTAAGATACTGCAGGATATAGCGTGCAGTGCCATACTGACTGCTTCATTAACCAACATGATTGGCCAGTAGGCATACTGCAGGGGATTCAGCAGGGGGCCTGTGATGTGCTTTAGGTGAGCCAACACTAGTATTTCAAAGAACTTTGTGACCACAGATGTGAAGGAAACTGCCCGTAGTCATTGTTCCTGACATGCAAGCTTTACAGGGAACAGTATGGTTATGTAGCATTTGATGCAGGAGAAACACAAGTTGAGTGATCTGCTTAAGATCTGTGTGGAGACAGGAGCCAGTTGGTCACCACAGGCCTTCAGACAGAAGTGTGAGACGCCATCTGGGCCTGGGACTTTCCTGGTCTTTTATCTCTGTACGATTCATAAGACATCCTTTTCACTGTTGCAGCACGCAGGTCGTAGCGGGATTGATGGGTGATGGGAACTAATTTGGAATTGTAGGTGGTGTAGTGAGTGAGTTAAGGCCAGGAAGATGTGCAAGCTTTGTTTTTGGCTTTTCAGTGTTGTTTCTTTGGTCTGCTCTAATTCCTTTGTCACTGCTGAGGACCTCATCCTTGGCCTGAAGAAGCTGCCTGACTTTGGCTGTAAAACAGTTTTCATTGCTATATTTTAAACAAGTCTTAGCAGGAACACATGTTCGGTCCATCTGCAATGACACCACACAGTGTTGCAGTATCAGTAACCTCAATCAGATCATTGGCTTATCTTCCCACAATGTTTACCACAGGTTTTCTGGATTTCAGTTTTTGTGAGTTAGAAGAAGATGAGTGATCAGAGGGTCCAAAAGCTGATGGGGGAGCAGAGCAGTAAGCATCCTTTGATATGGTGTGACAGTGTGTTTCTGTCCCCCATGGGATACTTAATATACTGTCTGTATTTGTGCTTTCAAGGCTGAGGTTCGCTCAAAATCCCCCTGAATAATGAGAAGAGAGTCTGGTGTTCTTGCTCCATACTGGTTATCTGGTTAGCCAAGCGTTGCAGCGCCTCGCTCACACAGGCTTGAGGCGGGATGTAAACACAGGCCAGAATAAAAGGAGGAAAACTCCTGTAGTGAATAAAACGGCTTACTGTTAATGAAAAGAACTGGAAGATGAGGGCAACAGGTTCTCTGTTACACCGTGACATCGATACACCAACATTCACTGGTATAATAGCAGAATTTGCCTCCCCTAATTTCCCTGATACACCAGCTCTGATAGGTGGTCCAGTATAAAGAGTAGAAAACCAGGCAGATATAATGGAATTTCATGGGTGGTTTCACCTCGCCAGGTTTACGTGACTTAAAGTGCAACAGAGAGTGAGCAGTTCTTGCTGGTTCTGTTGAAGAGTAACAGTTGGTTTATTGTATTGCCCAAACAGCAAAGTTTCATCAGGCGTATACTTGTAAGCAGACTCTGAACCCCCTCCCCCCCGGCTGGATGTTTAGCAGTATTGGCATGTTTTCCCTTTTACTTCAGAAGACTTCTGCTCCTCAAACTAGAAGATCCATAAAACACGCTGCGTGTAAGAAAAATAGTGTCAAAATATGAATAAAGCATTTTTTTGCCCAAATGCTTCAAAAATCAGACTCCATTGTCTGTTGTTCATTTTGCTTCAAAAAGAGAAGAGATAATTTACTTTAATACGTTTTTTTTTTGTTAGATAATTTACATACTTATTGTACTTGTGTATTGATTATAGAAAAAAAGTTCATGGCAAAATGGATGCAGTATAAATAAAAAAGAAAATATAAAAACTGAATGAAAAGGGAGAACGGCATTTATTTCTCCTATTGTAAACAAATACACGGATGAGAGATATCCAATCCAGCAATTGGTATGACACCAAATGAATATTAATTCCTATTACTCAGAGCAACCAAAAACTAGAATTTCATTTAGAGGTATTGATTAAGCTGCTAATTCTCCACTGAATAATAACATTGAGTACTGTTCAAGCATGTTAAGTGTTTGTGTTTCTTTATATGGAAAAGACAAAAGCAAAACAAATCTTTGATTCAGTATAAATACTATACAAAAATACTGACTTGAAGACCTTTCGTTGGTTAATGAACTCGAAGACAAAGATGTTGGAATAATGCGTGTAATTTCAAATGTGCTTCTTCTAGGGGTTTTTCCTAATTATGGATTCCTGACAGTGTGAGCTAAAATAGCAGCTAAACTAACAACTACACTTTCTGACAACTAGCCATCAAAAAAACACTTGTGAATGTAGCTCCCCTGGTGATAGGTTTAACAAAAAGAACAGAAACAAAATGATATTACTTGTGTCGTTAGACTTTAGACTGATATTTCATAATTCTACAATACACACTAGCTAAAATGACAGCTTTGTGTTTTTGTTACAATATTTTGTTTACACAAGTGTAGACAAGAATAAATTATTGCTGCAGTTTATGGATGCAAAGCCAGGAGAGAGGCCATGAATATGACAATAGACAATTTGTCTATCCTTTTTCTGCTGGATTTAAGAGCTACTTTCAACACTATATAGACCAAGGTATGTTAATGTAATAGGCCATCTGGAAAACTAGGTTAGTCTCAGTGGGACAATATTAAACTGTTTCAGGACCTACATTACAGGTAGACAAGTCTATATCAGCCTCAGAGACCTGGTGTCTAATAGATTTGATGGCAACAATGGAATTGCCTTGACCCAGTTTTATGCTCTTTGTACATGCCCCCTTGGGAGAGATTACTCAGCAAAATGTTAGTTTTTACAGTTATACACAGCATGCAGAAATTATATCTGAGCCGCAATAACCAAATTTGTTGTCTGCTTGCTTGACATAAACTGTCTTCAAATGACTGCAGATGTGTAATGACCTTCATTTAGAGAAGAAAAAGCAGGTCTGAAACCAAAGACCCCAAATCCAATCCAAATCCTTAGCACTGATTTGAATCATTGACTCCCTATTTGAATCAATGACTTACTATAAAACTATACATGTATCATTGATGAACAACTTCAAGCTGTCTTAAATTTTGAAAAATAGAACCCTCTCAAGCAGTATTGTCATGAAAATAAAAATGTTTCCAAGTGGGGAAGATTATTGCACTTATTTAACAACTATAATTGACACTCCAATTAAAATGTATAAGCATTTCAACTAATACAAGACCTGACAAGACCAATATGACACCCAAGCTGCCAAAGTGCTAAAAGACCGAAGATTTTCTCGGAAATAATTGTGCTAAATTGAGTTTTGATAATTTGCCTTATAAATGTGGTACCAAATGTGTGAGATTTTTTTCTCACAAGTGTGATTGTGTTATCCTGCACACACCTCTTTCAGAAACTATTACACGCAGTAAAGGAGGCGACTTTCATAAAAAAAAAAATTTAAAAATAAAACAGCAGAATGCACAATTTGGTAACAGATTGGCTCTCTTCTTTTTTTTTCATCAAATTTTTCTCATCGTGATCATCATTGCCATTACTATTATACTATTAGAAGTTCAACACATGTAGAAAAAAATCCTAAAACGAAATCAGAATCTAGCATATTACGATCATGAGAAATGTACAGATCTTCAGAGATGGCGGGTGGCATCAGTGAGCAATATTTGTCTGGCGGAGATAACTGCAATGAATTTCTTTCTATCCATGCTGTAGGCAAGCATGGATCCATTTTTCATTTTTGCCCTGAGGGTAATCGATGATGGGGGTGACGAGACAACAGCACACCTTGAATGAGCAAGGGTACTCTGACAGGTTCAAAGTAGCCTGCTGGCTCATTGAAATTCAGTCTGATAAATCCTAAGCTTTCCATATTCCCACCATGTTCCTACAGCATACCATAGGGGGATCTAGCTGGCACTCCAACCACGTTTTTTTATTATGCGCTGCACTCTGTATTGCCTCAGGTCAGCAAAGAGTCCAAGATTTCCATTAATTCACATAACCTCTGCAAAGGCTATACGGTATATACAAGCATTGCTATGTCTAGAAAGGCCACAGACCTGCAGTGCAACCTACTTACACATTGTGAATTATTAATTACTGACACTCATGTCTGATGGACAAGTGCCTGAAATAGTTAGAACATTTTTGATCTAATAATTATTTCATTTGAACTGATTAAAAGTGTAAAATATTAAAATCTCAATAACAAACTCTTAAAACAGCAATGACATAAAAAAACTGCAGCTGCACCACTCTTTACCTTATTTTTTATTTATTTATCATTTATTTTTAAGTGTTAATCATTAAATATTATACATATGGAACATAATGGAAATATTGTTTAAATTTGCATTTTGTTTCATGTATTTAATTTCATATACTATTGGATGGAATTTAGGGAGGAATTGATCAAGTTAATTTAATTTTGTGAGAGGCAGATTTTTTCCGATGTGATTTTCTTAACTCTTGCATTTAATGAATTTGTAATTTAGACAACAAAATCACAGCATTCCAGACTTTAGGAACAAAAACAACGCGCCATGTGATGGGGCAATATTTATAATACCTGCAAACCGAGCTCCGCACAGACACCTATTAATGCCCGCAGTATTGCTCCTGAAAAGTTTGTTTATGTGTGTGAAAGTGTTCTTTAATCTTGTGCTGATGTGAGAGTATTTCAGCTGTGGTAGGGCACTTCATAACCTTGACCAGGACCAAGTGTGTGTTTATACAGAAATAGACTTCTTCAAGCTCCACTTACTCCACCAGTCTGATCTTGTGCAAACTGCGATGAAAGGTTTTAAAGACACACACAGACGAACCATGGTGATAGCTCATTAACACTGCTGCTCGATCCAAATTTCCTCAGGAAACATTTCTGAAAATGCTTAGCGTTAGTGATTGGGTGTAAGCAGACCAGATTTGGTGATCATTAACGCACTCATAAGAATATGAAACAACCCAATATTTTCCCCACGGATGCTGATTGGGCAATACACTTTCTTGTTTAATGACGGCTGATAAACTTAATAATACCCAAGTTGTTATCACATTAACTTTGTTTGCTGCAATGGATCACAACTGGTGGGCATCTGGCCAGCTTCAGAGTGCTGGCACCATCACAATTTCACACTGTTTCAGTCAGCCATGAATCACATTGCAGTCACAGTATGTATGACATGTGGTAAGTGGGAGAGCAGTACCACCGAAGGTTCTGGAGTGAGGACATAAAAAAGAGTGAGTGCTTGAATGGTGGCTAATAGTTCAGAAATGTATCAGAGTACAAATTGCCTAAGGTCATATTCTCAACAACAGTATTTAAAGAATGAAGGTCTCTCACCTATAAAAAGGAAAAAGAAAAACAAAGCCTCCTTTCGAGATTCTCGCTGGTTTTGTTTTCACAGTTCACCTCTGTATTCTGTGTGTGTAACTGCGGTGACATGATGGACTGAATTTTAAACATAAAAGAACAACAACACATCGAGGCATGCTTCTGGGGATGTTTGGATGTACAGGGAGATGAGGTGAGATGAAATGGCTGAGATTATGTAGCACTTAATCAATCAATCAATGGTTGATAGGGTAGAAGCTCTTTCTCAGCCTCTCAGTGCTGGCCTGGTGTATCCGCTAACTTCTTCCCGACTTAAACAGGGAGAAAAGGCTATTACCCGGGTGTTTTGGATCTTGAATGATTCTCCTAGCCTTTTTCTTGCAGTGTTAGGTGTAAAAGTCCTTTAGGCGGGGAAGATCAACGCCTATTAGGGGTGTGAATCTTCACTGGTCTCACCATTCGATTACAATTATCCTGCCAATGATGCAGAAGGATGTGTCACCTCCGTACTATTATTATATAGTGATACACATGGATTTCATCAACAAATCAAGCAGTGGGTATCACCTCTTTAGCCTTGCAGATGTTGTCCTGGCACCCAGCGGGTTAGGTCCTCTACTTCCTTCAGGTAGGCCTTGTAATTGTTATCTGTGATCAGGCCTACCGCCAGCAAACTTCATGATGGAGTTGGAGTCGAAAGTGGCTACGCAATCGTGTGTAAACAGGCAGTGCAAAAGGCGGCTCAAAACGCAGCCCTGTGGTACAGTTACACTCCTCGGCTGCAGCTGTTTAAAGTTAAGTCACATGTCTCACTTTACTCACCTTCATATCTTTTTTATTTGTCAACGTTCATACTTAACACCTGATGTGAGAAACTTGCTTTCAGGCTCTGTCTCATGCTCCCCTGACACCTGAACAAATGTCAGGCCAATTAAAAAGAAGCTACAAAGGCCACTCTATGATGGAAATGACTGGCTGTCTATTTCTATACCCATATCATCCCTCCATGAGTTTTTTTTTTAACATGTTGAAGTATGAATGTAAAAAGACTGCAAACTTTAAGCCACAAAAATGGCCATGATGGAGCTGAAGAGTATCCCTGCCAAGAAGAAATATTTTGGTACATTTAATGTGAGAAGGGGTGTGAAGACGAGGAATTTGGCTTTGGAAAAGTTGATAATTTCACAGTTGAATTCATTCTTTGTTGGCATTCTTTTCCTGTCAAATTGAGGGGAGGCATGGGCTTAATGTGTCATGCTGCCAGCAAGAAATAAAAAGGATTTGGACAAGTACACTCTGAAAAATACAAATTATAAGCAGAAGACAAGCGTTGTAAAGCGGTAAGGTTAAAAAAAAAAGGGGGAAAAAAGGAAACGATACTGTTGTGTTTGTCATGTGAAAATAAAAATATTGTAATTGAATTGTTAGTCTTTTGGCTTGTGTTAGGATATCGTGCTGCTGAACAGACCTCTCATGAAGTGCACTTTTCACACATCTTTTTATTTGCTGAAATAGTCTGTCGCTGAAATGGTTTTCATTACTGAATTCTTGTTGAGGATATGAAGGGCCAAAGTTATCTAATCTCTCTCTGTCTGCCTCTCTGTGGGTGTCTCTTTATCTTGCTCTATCACTCACCATGACTAGTTATTTCACTCTCTGTGAGTGACTCTCTTTCTTCTCTCTGTTTTGAGTGCTGTACTTGTGACTTCATCTCATAGTGGCTTCCATTATGTTGTTGATAAGGCCTTTGATGAAGTCTCGTAATCAAGATATAACAACAGCTAGCTAATGGATCCACGTTGACTATGGTGTACAAAGCTACTTTCCAGGGTTTGGCCTGTAATGGCTTTGCAGGCCACAGTACACATATGCACGGGTTCATACATTGCCAAACACACTCACACAGACAGTCACACACCTGAACAACTTACCGAGCCAATGTTCACCGGTGATCTTGCCAAATCCCTCACGATAGGACTCCCAGGCTCTGAAGAAGTTTACTGAGCCATCCTCCCTGCGCTGGATCACCTACACAACCAAGACAGCAAGACAAGAGGTCAAGGGTCATATGAGATTCATCATGAAGGTTCCATCTTCCTCTGTAATAAGTAATTCAAAATCCCACTGTTGGTCGCTAAGCTCATCTAGAACTGAACTAGTAAATGAACTCATAAATGCTTGCTCTTTCACTAATGAATAATGCAAATGCTCTTCCTTCTATAAAAGGCAATTTGTCTGAAGCTAATAAAAGAATCCATTAAATCTAATTGAAATCCCAGTAAAGAAATGATATTCATAAAACAATAATCCTAAATACACGGAGAGAGAATTTTCTCTTTTTCTTCTGTACCGTGAATCATGAAGTTCTATGTAGCAATAATGTGTGGAGAAATTGTGTGGTAGTTTTTTTTTTTTTTCTTTTATATAGCAACCATGAGAGAGATAGAGAGAGAGGTAATATTAGCAAATAGCAGACATTTAGCAATTAAGCTCAGCTGTGTGTGTATGTGTTCATGTGTGATGGTGCAGTATCTGTATCACCCAAAAACTTTAAAAGTGCTGACATTTCAAGTGCCAGGTTGAAGATTAAGGGAAATTGGAAATGTGCTCCTGAAAAGGAAATACATGCAGATGGAAAATAGCCCAGGACTTGCTGTTGGAAGGCTGTGTTAATGTTGAAATGACAAAGGAATTTCCCTGAGACAGTTTATGTTCAGCGTGACTAATCCCCTAACATACCATAAGGTACCAGATGGCACTAACAACCATATTTGCTTTTAACATCAGCGCAGACAAAGAACACAATCCTGCAGAGCAATGGCAACATTTTTCTCCTCATCATTTTCATCCTCATAATTGTCTTCACTGTGATCATCTTAATCTTCATTACTGGATCGTCATCATCACTTATCAACACCATCTAAGGATTGTAGGGATTTTCCTTCGCATCCTCAAAGAAGCTAGTTTGCTCCGAGCTCTCGGAATGCCTCCAACATAAATCTAAAGATTGATCTCCTCCCTTATTACAGAGATATGATCGTCTTTTAACTTAAATTTGGTTTTGTATGTGTCAAGCCCCTCCTGCAGGACATTTTACAAAGTAAAAAGCAACATGCCAACGCTCGCTGATGGAAAAACCAGGAAATGGTGACACAGTTAATAACCTCAACCCTATTTGGCATTGCTGTACTGCAATTTCTTGTCCTTTATATATCAAGATGAAAATCTTTCACACAAATAATAATAATGATAATAATTTTATTTGATATAGCACCTTTTACAGACAGAGTCACAAAGTGCTTCACACAATAAAGAGAGAAGTCTAAATGGTTGCCAAAACAGCTGGGTAATACAGTTTCTAGCAAACATTACTCAAAAGGATTTAAATAGTGCGACTGTGGCTCAGGTGGTAGAGCGGTCGCCTACCAATCGGAAGGTTGGTGGTTCGATCACTGGCCCTGAAGTCCTATGTCGAAGTGTCCTTGGGCAAGACACTGAACCCCGAATTTCTCCCGATGCTGTGCCATCAGAGTGTGAATGTTTATCTGATGAGCAGGTGGCACCTTGTAAGGCAGCCTCGGCCACAGTGTGTGAATGGTGAATGGTTCCTGTACTATGTAAAAGCGCTATGAGTAATCGTTAATACTAGAAACGCGCTATATAAATACAGTCCATTTACATATGTTTGAAACTATTTTCAGCTGTGAATTAATATGCATTTGGTGCACTAGTTTGTTTTGTTTTGCTTCAATCCCGTACACTTAGTCCTGCTGCCGTAAATATTCACTAAAGTGGCCTTGTCCATGGTAATGACGGAACATGCCAGCCGGTTTAACGGTGTGGCTCAATTATGTGTTTTGGACGACAAGGCGGCCAATGGAACAAAGGGATGACATATATATCCCTACACAGCATTGGCTACAAAGGCAATACTTTTGATTGATTTGAAAAAGTAGATTTTAGTGCAACTGAAACATACAATTGTTTTGTCCGTTTCTGAACCCTCCATGCATATACTGTAACCCTATGACATTTCTATTGCAGTGAGGCCCAGAGGTCATAGTTTGCATAGTGCCACATTAAGCTGTCAGCTAAACATAAAGAGACAAAGGGATTTGTATCAGCTGTTGCATAAGACTTGCTAAGAGGCTTTGCCCCAGTCACGGTGCATTAGACCATCAGACAAGTCTCCCAGGTACCTGTATCGATGTCAGTGTCAGTGATTATACTTCTTAATTTCCTTAAGCTGGCATGGAAATCTCGAAGGTTCTACAGAATTTGACTTCTGACAGTATATTAAATCTGAAACTGAGGTCAAAGGACGGTGTGACTGACTGTTATTGACATTAATAATAATTTACTGTAGTCCTGTGTTACTCATGTACCAATGATTTTATATAACAAACTCTATCCCCTGACTAATAGGAAACCACTTTGTGGTTTCAGATTTGACACAGTAATATCTATGTTTTTCTGTATCTATCTAGATAGGTATATCTTATTGCTGCAGATTTCAATATTAATGTATGGTATAGAGTGTATATGAATAATGTTAGCAATCATTCATACGCAGGGCTGGAGGGTAGCTCATTTTCATACTCCAAGTGTAATGCTGCAGAATAATGCACAGATGGAGTTGTGTTAACTGAACATTCAGTTAATTAAACAATATTAATGTTGTATACTCATATTGTAATGTATGTGTCAAAGTGTTATTATAATTAACGCATGGCCTCAAGTGGGATCCCAGGGATATTCTAGACTTCGATATTGTTAGTTTGCTTGAAAATACACATAAATAATAAACAATACAACGTTTTACAGTAATTCCCCACTACAGCACACTGATGAATACATAGTATGTCATCTCAGTTCAGAGGCAACACCATCAGAAAGACACTGCTTTAATATTTGGAAGAGGAAACATCTTTACTTTTTGGTTGATACGTTTAATTCCTCTCCGTTTCCAGTGTATTCACTGATGCCTGAGTCAGTTTACATTTTCATCCCACAGTTGATACACTAGCTTATAATTTAAACACTCTGTAAAAATGTTTTTATATAAAAACATGTTTACCTCAATGAAATCTCTTTTCATGGCGAGATTAAACAATATGTTTGACTCTCTGGGGCCAATAACCGGTTAATAAGGCTATTACTGCAATGATGTCCTGATTAGACTAATCAAAAGACCTTGGGAAAAAAGGCTGTGGCATTTGACAGCGCAAACAATGCACCGTCATCATGTTACTAATATGTCAGCAGGGCACTCAAGGACTGCGAGGGAGCCGGCCCTTGTTGTGTTTTCTACTGATTGCCTGGGTTAACTGGTGGGATTTATGTCAAACTCTCTGGTAAAAGGCAAGGCACTGCAGTGAAGCACGACCGTCTTGAATGTAGAGGCCCACTGCTGGTTGAAAAAATGACAACATTCATGTCCCTAAATTCTCTTTTAAATAATGCCCTTCCAGCCTCCTTATCTTACTCCTTCCACTTAGCCCTCCTGGTCCCTTACATTCAAATTAGCTGAAATAGAGAACACTGCAAACTGATAACGCTATGTTAAAAATGAAGTAGAGGTTTCCTTTTTATTCTTCACTAATTGTTTTTCTCTCCCTCCCCTGGCACTCACTGTATTAGCAGCAGTTTAGGAGGCAAGCAAATTGCAAAAAGTGCCCTCGCAACTCAATTAATCACAAGAAACTTCTTTTACCTTTTTTTCCACACATTTACGCCAAAAAAAAGTAAAACTGATGTGCCAGACTACAGCCAATCTCTATGAAAAGATTTTAGACAATGATAACTCAAGCCCTTAATGTCTATTCAAATCGTCTGTGGCCTTTCAGAACAATGCATCGCTCACATTATCACAGCTCTAAAAAAAAAAATCAAATAAGAAATCAAAGCCTACCGTATAGCCAACTGACATATGACAAAGATATGTGCTAGACTGGAGATAAGTACCACAATTAGGAGACAATCCATTTATGTTAAATTTAGATATAGTCTTCAATTTGGTAGCTGTGGTATTAAAGGTCAACAGACATCCTTTGAAGCTGGCTTTTGTTCCCTAGTGTTGCTCTGATTGAATACCTGAGACACCAGAGTACCAGCGGTACCTGCTGCTACATATCACTGCAGCAGTGAGAAATTGACCAGTGGTCACATGAAGCGGTACTCTACAGCAGCAGGTTAACTAGCACACAGTTCAGTTCAGATTAGGGTCAACACTCTTGTCTTTCTGGCTCTGCCTCCTTCAATGTCTAGCATCCTTGTAAGACTGGATAACTCCTCTGATGTTTAATTACATGTTGACCCTGGAGGTTGGTATCTGTGTGTGTGTTCGCTGGAGACATGGAGCTCACAGAGACTCAAATCATTTTCTTTCACATGTTTCAAAAGGGAAAACGCAGCCTTCAAAATTGGAAGGTGGAGGGTGCTTGGAGGGATAGTATACCTGTGATGCATACAAGTGTGCCTGTGCATTGTTTGAAGGGGTGCACGATTCAGAAAATGTCACGATTCGATATTGATTTTTAGGCTCAAGATTCGATTCAAAAATCGCTTTTCAATTATAAAACAATTCTCAATTAAAAAAGTATCTACATTTACAGTATGTAAATGTAGTTACTTTTCCCATGTGATTGCAGTAGACATTTAAAAAAAATAAAAATAAGTATGAATCTATTTTGAATCGGTAGAGCTTGAATTGCAATACAAATGTGAAAGGTTTTTTTTTGTACACCCTTAATTGTTTGTATGTATTTGGTTTAGTTTAGTTTATTATAGGACCCCCATTAACTGTGGCCTTAAGCACATCTACTCTTCCTCGGGTCCACGTTATATGCAGGGGTGGGGGAAAAAATCGATACAGCATAGTATCGCGATATTTTTCGCGGCAATACTGTATCGATACACAGACGCCAAGTATCGATCTTTTATGATATATGTGTTGGTCAGTTTGTCTGCTTGACAATCCCCATTTTGAAGCAACAAAATTGAAGTGAGATGAACAAACAGAGAAATGTATCTTTTCAGATACAACAGATGTTGACAAAATTGTCCTTTCGGGGTATCATTTGAAATTGGGAAAAATCTGAAGTTGGAAAAAAGGTAATACATTGCAATATATCGCAGAATATTGCAATATGTTTAAAATCGCAATAATATCGTATCGTGACATAAGTATCGGGATGATATCGTATCGTGAGGCCTCTGGTGATTCCCACCCGTAGTTATATGTGTGTCAATGTAGGCATCCACATGTGTACTTGTAATGATGCTGAATGTGTTTGTATGGAAAATTAAAAAGGTCACATTTACTTCAATTTCTGTATGTCAGCTTTTAAACCTGTTTAATACATTTGTGTTTTACATGTTAAGCACATGCACAGTTGCTTTTGTGTGTGTGTGTTTCTGTCTGTAATTGCATGTCTGCACTGTACATGCAGGGTTTTATAAGTGTGTGGGTGCTAATATTAATGTTGACGTTTGTGTGCACCATGAAAATGTTCTGTTGCTTCTGGCTGATAACACTGATAACATGTGAGTGAAGAACATGGGGAAAAAAAAGGCCGCCCAGAGGCACATAAGCAGACAGTACAATCTGCTCTGACTCTTATATTATGGTTGCTCATAAAGAACTTGCTCCCCAACACTGGGCAACGCAGTGGCAATAAGAAAAAGGGCAAAAAATGATTTTAAAAGCCTGTTAGCGCCACAGAACAGCTTTTCAATTTCACCTTAAAAAAAAAAAGTCAGCGCCCCATTTCAGAGTGTATCTGTCTATAAATGTGCATGAGTGCACTTTTACAGTTGCACATGTTTATACTGTGGCTCAAATGCTTGTGTTTTATAGAGCCTTGGCTACTATTGTCACTTCAGCACCCCACACACACACACAGTTTCCCCTGGGACGCAGCTTAACGTCCCAACTGACAAATCCTTACACACAATGTGTGGTTAGAGGGCAGTGCCTGACATCAACGTTGTTTCTGGCAAGGTCAGTAGCTGACAGAATTGTTCTATTTGGGTGTTGGGTAGGTGATGTTCTAGCCATACACATACTGAGAACTGCACTTGAGACACAGCAGCCATTTTATGAAAAGGTTGAGCAAGGTCTCCGTGTTACACAACATAAAGAAAAAACCATCCAAATCTGACGTCCAAAATCAATAGTGACTGCAGGCTGTGTTTAGTATGCTGGTAGGAAACACAATACTAATAGCTAATGGAACCCCAGGCAGTCACACTTATTGGGCTATAAATATCGCAAATGTAAAAAAAAAAAGAAAAAAGAAAATGCTTCGACTGCATTCCACTGTACAGTACATGCTAGTAACAAATCAGTCCATCCAGAAAAATGCGGAGTTTTTTTGTGATTGTCGCGGGCAAAAATCCTTGATTATGAGGCACGTTTTCTTAAAAAATGTGATGGAATATGCGGGAATTTTATGCGATGAAATTGCGGTAACTTGCAAAAATTGCAGTAACTTGCAAAAACTATGGTTTGATGAAAAAGAGAAAAAAGAAAGTGATTTGATGACATAATTGCATCACTTCATAAAGTTCCCATGGCAACAGGGGAAAATGGCTGCTCTTGTGTGAAGTAAAGACAACATTTTTCAACTTTCTGGTAAGATTTGTGACTTTTTTGCAACGAAAATGTGGGGATTATGAAATCATGCAAGCCCTGCATATTTTGCGCGGAAATCGGCAATTTATGCGGCGAAAGTGCGATGTATTTGAAAAAATGCGGCCACTGCATAAATATGCGGACTTTGGCTGATTATGCATTGAATTATGCGATCGCATTATCGCGTTTTTCTGGAGGGAATGACAAATTCACTAGCACAAAGAGGATTTGCTAAACTATGACACTAATCATTTTAAGCAAAGAGCAATGCACAAAACATTCAGGTAACAGCTTCTCATTTTAGCCGTGAAAAAACACCACTTTTACTGGTTAAAATGGTTGAAATTGAATCAGTAAAAATTTACATTTAAGTATTGGATCAGACTTGGTATCGGCATATCCAATATTAAAACTTCAGTGCGTTTTTTTATATTAATGAACGTCCGTTACATTCAAGCCATTGCCAAATGAGTTGCTACAAAGCTAATTAAGACTATCAGCTCCACACAACTCTCTCTGTATTTCTCAGTATGGCTATGTTCAGAAATTGTTGTCGTCCGGCGACTTTCGTGCGCAGAAACTCGAGTGAAGATAATTACCTCTCCATCATGTTTTTTTTTAATTCTCCACGATTACGGAAGGCTTGTGTCATGTGGATGCAACAACAGTGGTGTTGTCATTACTAAGAATTCCTCATGGGCGCGACTGAAACTACACACTATATAGCTTTAAAAAGGACTCCGTTCAGGTTTGAGGCCAAAAAAACTTGATGAACTAGTACAATCACCATTTTGAATTTTTTTTTTGAACACCTTTACTGACAGATTTCAAGCTCCATTTTGTTGTTTTTATTGCTATCGTATTGCAAAAATATTTTGTGTGTTTTTACCATCTGTACAGTGAAAGCAAAGGGCGATTCTGGGACTATACTGTTATACTATACTTTCAGCTTCCTCTCATCTTGTAGCTCTGGCATTCTCCATAAGCCTTTCTCCATATTGCAGTGTTTTTACTTTATCCTTTTTCCTTGCAGCTCTGAGGTAATTAATTCTTCATTCACACTGTTCTACATGCTCCGCAAAGCCTAAATAACCCATTTCTCAGAGGCAACCTTTTTTCAGAATTACCTCCACCGTTTCTGCCGCAGAACATATTTAATGTAAAAAAAACAAAAAAACATAAAGAAGTCGATATAAGGAATTTCTTTTAATTGTGGTAGCTCACCATATGGTGGCTGCTGTTTACGAGTTAGTAAAGACATATGCAGAAGAAGCAGCTGATAAACCAGGAAACTACAAATACTGTATATTCTATAATCTTGCCTCAGTTCATTACCTCTATTTTCTTCCTCCTTTAAAAAAAACAAACAGGAGAAGTAGGGGAGAGAGAGGGGATGACATGCAGGAAAGGGCCGCTGCGGTAAGGACTTCGCTACCAGGGCACCCCCATTAACTCCATATTCTTTACCCAAACATTTAAGCTTATGCACAAACAATACACTGGGTAACATACCAACATTGATTATGCTTTATGAAAATGTTAGAATGTCAGAAATTAAGAAAAATAAAACCTGACATATTACTGTATACACCATTCTCTGTCCCCACTGAATCTGAAAGATGCCAAGTTGAATATAGCTAATGTTGAAAAATCACAGTCTTTCGCCCTAGCATACTTCCTGCACTGGCTTTTTTTTATTTTTATTTTTTTTGATGGACGGTGACATAGTACAGAACAAAGGCAGACAGGCCATACAGATGACGAAAAGTACCTTTGAGGGGGAGAGTGGTTGCTGTATCAGGTTTTGTCAGATTTTCTGTGTCAGCAAGGCACCATAACTAAGTATTGACAGTTAAAAGTCTCATGTACTCTTCCTCCCCAGTCAAGGGAACTCTGTGACAGTTTGTCACACAAGTGAGACCTGTGTTCTAGACATGCAACACCAGTGCAGCTTGTCAAAGAAAAAACATATATATGCAAAAAAAGGTTTTGACTTAAATGATTTCAACCTACAAACAATTAAGTCAAGTAAAATGGCCAAATAGTGTTCAATCTATCCTCAACCATCTCACCCAACACTTGCTAAAGGGCTGTTGCATTGGCATAATCACATTGAGATCCCTGTAATCTCTGCAGTAGATGAAGGCTACTTAACAAACTGCCTTAAGCTCTTCAGCAGGCTTTCTGTCAACTACTGGGAGCCCACAGTGTGCACAGACGGACACCCTGACTGACAGACCAGAACGCAGGGAAGAATCAACACAAGCACTCTGAAGCTGGGGAAATTTACATTCTGGCATGTGACTGGGTGGAAAATAGGAAATGTGCCAATAGCTTGTTAGCTCCTGGCATGTACACACTGTGCAAACACTATGTTTATATGTTTGGTGCTCTGGCAGCAGATGTCACTTGATACCACTGCTCTATACTGACAAACTGAAGATAATTTGAGTGTGATTAATACGTCAGCCATGAGAGACAGAAATTACAGATAGTCATGGAGAAATAAAGAAAAACATGTGTGTTAAGGTTAATAGAAACAGCTCCAAAAGTTGCCTTGGTTCACAGATATAAGATAAATCAAAACTGACAGGCAGATGAATTGCTAACAATTTGATTACACTGTTAAGAATATTGATGTTATAGTGACAAATTCAACACGATGAAAGCACTCATAAATCCACAGCAGTCTGCAGAATTGCTATCTTCAAAGCGGACTGCAAACATCTGTTGGTGAATGTTTTATAATCCTATCAGAAAGACAGATGTGTTCTGAACACAGCAGCAGCAAACAAAAAGAGAAACACTAACACTCTCTTTCTCTTTCACTCCCTCACACACATGTACACACAATTTTTGCATTTACATGTACTTAAGTAAAAAGGTTGTTCCTGGCTTTCAGCAGTAACCTGATTTCCACCATATAAACAACAAACCAGGTTTTTCTTATTGGGTTAAGGGATTAAGAGAAGCTAAATTTACACAGTGTTACGTCCCAGTCTAGGGGTGCCTAGGACGCAACATGGAAAGGCCCCATCTTCCCCGTCTCCCAAGTAGCCACAAACAAATCAAGTGTTTGGATATCAACAAACATGTTTATTTAACAAAGAAAGATAATATATACATAAAATATAAATATCAAGCCTCAGGGTGATTACCACCAAAATAACAAACAAAACAATTCTAACTGGGAGATAAGAAACTAACCTAACAAACAAAAGGGCAAAACAAATGACAAAAGACGTAGATTTCTTTTCTTTTTTTGTAACTGCCATGGGCATGACAAAGACCCAGTGCAGGGGAAGACTTAGTATCACATCACACTAGTAGCAGTGTAGCAGGACAAAGAGGAAGATGATAACCGATAGGCATAATCAGGGTGCGATTTGCCGGTGGGGGGATGAGTGGGATTTCCCCCTTTCTGGTCTTCATATCCCTGCCTCTGCTGAATTATTTTTATCCCCGGTGGGGAAAAAAATAAAATTGATCATCTACTTCACCAATAGCCTAGACCATATATTAATTATATACCTAAAATAGAAATATTTTAAACTAAGAAGCGCTTTAAAGTAAACAGTCTATAGTGCCATAGAACGATAAAATCAGAGCAGCAGTTGCTGGTTGATACAGCTGCTACAAAGCTCCAGAACGCCAGCTAGCAGCGGCAGTTGTTTAGCTGCCAACAGGCGACTGTGAGGCGGCTACAGACACCACCGCTAGATGACGGTCCTTTCAGGGTCCATGGTACTGGAGTTAAGCCAGAAAAGGTAAGCGTCATGCGGTGATGACTAAACGCCTCGTTAAGTTCAGGAAAAAGATGGAATGAACGAGCGTTTCCTGGGTGAAAGTATTTTGTTGTCGCTGCAAAGTGAACTCCGCTCTCCAGCTTGAAAGCGCACATTGTTGTGCTTTTTCATTTTGAGATTATTTTCCATTGAATATTTTTAAGTGCATAAGTGTTTTGTCATGCCTGGCCGAGTGGCTCTATGTCTATGGTACTGGAAGGGGGATTTCATTCTTGCATGTTTTGTTTTGTCGTGCATGATCAACCCCCAATCCAGTCGATGTTGAGACATTTCATTCAAAACCACAAATGTCAACCTCATAGTGGCGCTAGATGAAAAGTCGCCAAAGTCATTGGGATTCATTTTACTGGGCGCTAAGAATAAATAAAATACAGAAAGTGTAAATTGGAAACCAAAATATGTCTAGTTCGGTTCAGAAGTGTGGTAGATTGGAAATCTGAATATTTACGAGTTTAATATAAAATGGGGTTTAGGTGTAATCTGACTGTTACAGCATATATACTGTATTGTACAACAGTAACAGTGTTTATTGTGCATATAAATGAGAATCAGACTGGTAAAGCTTTTACGGGGAAAAATTATAATGAGATATATAGGTACAACAGAAGCGATATTAGTTGGAGTCCTTTTTGTGTGCCTGCAGATGTAGCAGAAATGAAATATAAAATCAGTGAATGTTCCTGTAGCAGATAACACAGCTGTAGCTTCTCCTCACATAACCTCCGGCTAATGGCACTAATATCCTCAAGGACATGTCTGACACTACCTGTGATAATGCTACTGGTAGACAGCTTATGCTTTCCCTCAGCACCACAATGAACATTATCCTCAAGCCAGTTAATGAGGACACAAATAGACATTCATGTACAGAAAAGCAAATTTTAAAAAAAGTCTTTAAATAAATGTAATAAACTCACAGCCCACACAGTACACGGAATCAAAACATTATGAAAACAATTATGTTCTCTTCAATTGCACTGTGAAGTTTTCAATTTCCCTGCCTTACAAAACATTTACTGATAAAACACAACACACAAAAACATCCATCATGGATTTTTTTTCTTCTTCCCCAAACCAATAAACTAACAGAGATGAAATATTGAAGAGCCTGCGAGCCAGATAGAGATACTGAAAAGCCTACATCGTACACTCTGAAATGCTCAAAAGGCACTCCGAGGCTCTAAAGGAGTGATACAACATGCACACAATCGTACATTCAATCTAAAACTTTTACATTTCAGTTCTTAGCTGAATTGAATATTTGAGAGTGATTGCAGTACTTCTGATAAAAGCACCATTTGATAATGCAGCCTGACTGCACTCTGATATATCTACTCTCATTCATTATTTATGCCATGGTCATTTTTAGTCCCTTCCTTTTAACAAATAAAATAGTAATAATAGAAGACATTACCCTGAGCCGCGAGGCTGTGTTTAAATGGCATTCAAAATCTCCCTTTGCCGAAACAGGTAGACCACATGCCCAAAGGATTACTTTATTGGAGTGAGGGGCTTGTGTGTATACATATTTTAGTATGTGTGTGTGACAGCCTGGGCCTGTAAGCACATACGAACACACATTTACTGTACGTAGACAGTAAATTATATAGATGTTTTTTGGTATAGTCCAATATACTCTATTCTGTGTTTGCGTGTGTGTTTGTTTGTACGTGTGTTTTGAAAGGGGCCTAGGCTAGTAATGACAGCTTTTTTTCTTTTATTATACCTGCCATCATCCCTCCTTCCTCTGTGGTCAGTCTCCAGGGCGTAAGTTATGGCAGTGGAGAAATACCGACCAATTCCCTCTGACAACCATCCACATCAACCTGTAGTAATGTCTCTTCTCTTCCTATTAGTTCTCCCAATAGACACTAAAGGACATAGTAGTCTAATGACTTAGACTCTATTAAAGTGAAAAGAACGCCCTCATCCTCTCTCCAGGGTTTCTGCAGGTTTCAACAAGTCAAATTTAAGACTTTAAGACTTTTATGAATGAAATTTAAGACCTATACCACAGCACAAAAGCACAATGAAATGCAGAGTCACAAAAGTATTTGCAAAGTAAATAAAATTATAAAAATTGAATAAAAGCAAGATTAAGTAATAACAATCTGTACATAAAGAGCAAATTATATTTGGACTAGCGAAAGAAAGAACTACAACACCACAGAATAAAAAAAAAACATTTCAATGAGCATTAGAGGTAGTGCTACATGGACGTAGGGAAATTCAAGACCTGTTTGAAATGATTTAAGACACAGAACACAATTCTTTTGTGAATTTAAGACTTTTTTTAACGCCTCCAATTTTAATTTTGAAACCGGAAACAGTCTCTCACAGGATGCACACTGAACAGCTGAACTGTGGACACAAATGGTAATTACACTTGCTTTAAAGACATCAGGTTTTCTGTGACATGCTAAAATGTAGTGTAACAGGATCACAAGTAGAAAAAGAGTCATGAAGTCAGCAAATGTACTCACTAATGTCAGTTAAGCAGCGTCTGATAGCTGCATATATTATTGTTCACTTCACCCACCACATGTTTACTCGGGATGCCAAGCTATGCCCAAACCTGAATTTCCTGACTTTTCCCCGGCTGATAAAATGACTGTAAGCTTAAACTTAAACTCCATATTTCACTACATACTATGGTATTTATTGTCTCTGTGTTGATATAATGGCCAACTCCAATAAAGCAAAGCAAAATAGGTGATCTAGCACACTTTATGGGTCTATAATAAACACCTGGCATTTTGTCTAAAGTAGCTATAGCTATCCAAAGACTCAGCCAACCTCCATTGCTTCCACTCATTTATCTTTACATAAAAAAGAGAAAAATAGACAGACATTAATATGCGATCTATGAGTTATTATGCCCTAGAGGATGTTCTTCCCTGTGTTCGTGTGATTTCAGTGATGTCAGCGGCACCTCTTATTCTACATTACCATTATGTCCATACAGCCAAGACAATGTGGGTAGCAGGCTATACTCATTATTGTAGATTTGTCTTTTGTATCCCTCGACTGTACAACATGCAACCATGCATTTTCCTCTTATATTTCTTCCTTGACTCTTTCTTTCTCTCTTTGCAAGAGTCTGACAGGCATGGTACACTTGGTCATCTCTTAGTTTTCTGAAGCTGGCGGAAAACCATTATCTTTTATGCACAAATATGGCATTGAGTAATTTATGTAAGGGGTAAAGAAACAACTACTTTATTCAGTGTACAGTCATACAGGTTTTAAAAGCTAATTTATCATTCATACAGTTGGAAACTGTACCATTTGTGGGTGGCCGGGTGGGGTTGGTTTGGACTGTCGGCTTGTGCATCATGCAGAGCATTATGGAAAATAGTTTCTTTGATAACAGAAAAATGTTGCAATAGCTGATGGCCTCTGATGGATTTGTTGGGACATTTTCTTAGAACTAAAGCAAACCTTGTTGGGCATCGTGAAAAATGAACCGCAAACCCTGCATGTGCACCCACACATTAACATAACCACACATGCAAAACAAGTCTTTGGAAGGCTCCACTATATTTGGATACTGTATAAAGATCTAGACATGAGAACATTTGAAGAAATATCCTCCCAAAGGTAATCCCTGACTGATGCTACAGTTCTGCTGATCATCTAAATCTAGAGGGTATCTTCCTGTCACCCTTACTTAAAACTGGTGCATATCCCAGAGGGATACCTTTTTTACTGCAAATAGAATATAACAGAAATATTTATAAATTAATGCATTTCAGAGTATAGAGGAAAAGAATAAAATAGCTGTTCCCTTATTCTGTTTTTTATATCTGTATTTTTCACTTTCTCTTTCTCCATATCAGATTCTGATGCTTTCATTGGGCCCTCTCTTCTTTATGTCTTCTAAGTCGGACTCTTTCCTCCCCTCTGTTCCCTCCCTCTTCTAAGTAACCTGCTCATCTCTCAGTCTGTCTGCAGCAGCCTCTGAAACAGTGCAACGGTATGTCAAAGTATGCTAATGAGGTGGCGGCATATGGCTCATTCCTTATTTAAGCTCAGCCGTCAGACAGACAGTAAGCCACTCAACTCACCAAGCATCTCGTCTCACTACACTACCTGCCCCTGCTGGATCACACCATGCCGATCTCTTAATGAGCCTCACAATCAGCTCAACACACTAGGCAGGATCAGTAACTGCGATGTTATCACTTCAATCTGATCAATGTAAATCCTGTTATGGGACAATATGCAAAGAGCCGTTGTTTAACACTTGTACATCGTGTGAAAAGGGAGAGAAGCCGAAAGCATGATCGCACTCACAAGCTATTTCACACACACTTTAGCGCAAACACACACACACTTTGGCGCAAGTACACACACACACACACACACACACACACACACACACACACACACACACACACACACACACACAGACACTCTCTGACAGTCTGGTATGTAGCTCTATTCCATCATGCTGTGCTAAGCACTCTGTCGCTCTGACAGTCTCGTTTTATTTGATGATGGGAGGGTACGACCTTGCCTATCTCACACTGTTAGTCACCGATCTACAAGCGCACACACATACACAAACAATTTACAGTCATGACTTGAGCTGAAGTTTGATATGTGGTTGTAGTGGCAGCAGGGGCGTAGAACAAGGCCCTGTAGACAGGTATTCTCTATGGGCCTGCATCTACAGCAATTCATTCTAGCATTTTTATGGGCCTTCCTCACATAAGAGCCCTGTGTACTCGGTCCCATTTCCACCCAAAGTCCGACACCCGAATGGCAGTGTAATATAAAGTGGGCATAATTGGATGAGTGCGTATTAACTTTTCCATGCTTCTTCTTAGTATAAGCATCATTTTTACACTTTTACAATTCTTATTTTGTAGAAGCATTAAAGGTAGCACTAGAGTTAAAAGTTCAGAATAGTAGAAATCGCAGACAAATACATTTGCATGTGTATGCGGCCAAAGATTGCTACATTAGCAGAGCCGTTTATCATTGTTATTGAAAAATGTAGACATTTTTACACCTTTATAACATTTTCGCACATTCAAGGGAGGAAGCCTTAAAATGTCCATCCTAAGTAATTTTAAAATATCCATGAAAATGATGTCAACAAGACAGCATTACATCCACATGATGAAAGAAGATGGCAGATTTAAAAAAATAAATAAAAAATAAATGCACTTCACCTTGCCTCACATGAAAGAGACAGACATTACTTCCATAACTGTTCATTGTACAGATCAATTCCTGAAAACTTTTGGACAGATTCTAAAATCAGCCCCTGGATGCATCATAACCTGTAAAAACAAGAGTTGTGATGGATTTATGTAGCTGAAATTTCAAACTGTTTAAATGTTATAAGGCCTTAGTTCTCTATTAAGAATGGCTCTTCTTTCCCAGAGGACTGCTACAGTATACTTCAGAACAAAGAGAAATAAATGGCTCTAACCAGTAAGATGGTGTGTGTGTGTGTGTGTGTGTGTGTGTGTGTGTGTGTGTGTGTGTGTGTGCGCGCGCTCACAGTAAAACACATCTAAACCACACTTCCAAATATAACTTCAAATAGCTTAGTGTCAATATTTGTTCACCTCGCTGTCTCTCATTCCCAAAAGACACAGTGCTTCCAGTATACAGTCTCACTTAAACAACTCTGATTACTTTAGCAAGGCCAGACAACTGACAAATGTTTGATCAAGGAAAGAAATACACACTTAAAGAAACTCTCCGTATCTTTTGTCTGGCTACCTTTTAAGGATCCAAAATCCTCTAAAAAAAATATTATTACACGGAGACAAGAATGCATGATTTACAAAACCGAAACATCCAGGTCAGACATGAGCCACACGTAATGGAGAGAGTTTCTTGTTTTTAAGTTTGAAGCACAATGACACTTGGTTTGCACATATAGAATGAGCTGGCTGTACATTTCTATATTTTAAGCCATCCCATCTTTATATCATCTCAGCATTGGCACATATATCAGATTTCCGTGATTTTGTTATGTTATGCGATCAGTTGTCACGGTAACAGACTTATTCATTTTCCTTTCAGCACTCTTCCTGATGACATTCTCACTTAGATGTGACTAAGTAGTATTATGTTTTCTAAATGAAAAATAGAACATAAAAAAAAAATACAATGGACTGATTTCAAACAGGTCAACACGAAACCTGTGCTTAAGATCTCCTCGCTCTTCTGTGATAAAACTTTGATGAGACCTTTTTTTGGATTGATACATGAGATTCCTAAGGCAGTACAACTGTAATCACAGCAGGTGCCCAGAAAAAAACTGTAGAAGACCTCTTGTATGGCATGACTTTGATTTGAATGGAACCGATGTTGCAGTTAGAAAGATTCATGCTCAGTGAGTTATTGAATACATTTCTAAAAGCAGACATAGTGAAAAGGCCTTCAGTTCCCTTCTGTTCCCCTGTTTTCATTTTCATCTTGATTATAACCCTGGTGAAAATGTAGAGACTTTTATTTTAGGTAGAGAGACATATAGCATATGAGCTTTATGTATCAACTGTAAAACGTGTGTGTGTGTGTGTGTGTGTGTGTGTGTGTGTGTGTGTTTTTTCCTCTGACTCACCGTCCAGCCTCCTCCATCTGTGGTCATGTCACAGTAGACCTGGAAGCCTGCGGGGTGGTGAACAGGAAACACTGAGTAGATGCCGTCCTCTCTTTGACCACTGGCGTACAGATCACCGCAGTCACGGGGACGTGAGCCTAGGGAGAGGTGAAAGTAGGGAGACATGAAGTAAATTAGGTCCGATAAGGCTTGCAAAAGGGAAAGATTGCTTGGAGCGTAAAGTGAACTCAGTAATGAAGAGAAGATGAGGAAAAGATGAGATAACACTTGTCACACGGTCCTCTGTCTACAGCCAGGCAAAGAGAGGCACATAAGTACAGTAAACATGGAGGAGCAGAGCAGTTCTGGTTCTATGTTTTGAAGTCATCCTGTCAAAATGAGACCTCAGTGTTGGCTCACTCAATTATTTTCTTAGGATAGAAAGAGCAAGGTGAAGGCAGACAATGACTGTGTGGAGAGGGATAACACACAGAAAAGATGGTGGGATTGATGGGGAGGGGTGAGAGATAACGCAACGGGCGGCGAAGATAACAACGTAGAAAAACACGCAAGTAGGTCGAAATGAAGACCGAAAGGCACAAGAGTGGAGCGCAGACCTGATGCCAGAGAGAAGGCACAGATACAGTATATAGCACAGCGATAGATTTCAGATAACACATGGACACACAGGAAAAACAAGAAAAAAGTCATTATGGAAGTCGGAGTGGAAGAAGTATGGCTTAGCGATTAGATATATACATTTAAGTGATATGACACAGATAAAGAGACAGGAAGAGTGGAGAGTATATAACAGACAGAGATGGAATTCAGGAAAAGTTAGTGCAGAGAAAAAGAGACAGCGACAGGGAGCTTGTAATGTATACAGCAGAACAGAACAGCAGCACCCTTGTCTGTGACTAAGAAACCCGTTTTACACAGGGGATACAAAATCTATTCCCCAGGAAGCAGGAGAGGAACTCCGCGATAAGGACAATGTCATGGATTATGCATGCCAGCCTCCGCAGGGTCAAACCCCGAAGTTAAAAACCATACAAGGTTTTTTTTTTTACAGTCCCTACACGATATGGAATGTTTGGTCTCCCCGAAGATTTTCCATTCCTCCGTGTAAGCCTTGACTACTGAGCTCCGACTTTCATTATCATCATCATCATCATCATCATCATCATCATCATCATCATCATCATCATCATCACACATGAATGGTAACATTTCCCAGTTCTTCTTTTCGTTACAGGGAACTGAAGCTGTCTGGGTTTCATGGGACATTAAAAAAAGAGACTATTATCATTATTTAAGAATGTGGTCCTCTACAGTAGAACAATGGCTTTCAAAGTTTTTCAGTTTAATGATCCCTTACTGCGGAGACTTTTTTTTCTTCCAAGGACCCCCTTCATGATCGTACTGATACTCCAGGTCCACTTTAGCCTTGCAACTTTGTTCGCACATAATTTAACATAGATTTTTGGTCTGTTGTGGGCTAAAATATATTCACATTCCAAACCTTTTTATTCCAGTGACAACATGTTACTTAGCTATCTAAAGTCTTAACAGTTTCTGGTCATAGTCCACCCTTCCTGTTGTCTATTTTAACCATTGTGGACTTTATGCTGCCATTTAGGTTTCTCTTACTGTCAACAAAACCCATGAACAGAACAAAGACAACAATGTGCGTCTCTCAATACTTTCTAAAATTCTGAACCTTCCTAAAGCACAGAAGTTTTGTAGCAAATGTGACTCAAACAGGAGGAAATAGTGCATTTATTGGATACAGAGACACCTGTTAGGATTATATAATGTGTTAACAATTAGAAAACCATGGAATATAACCAGATATTTTAAACTAGACATTCATTTCTTTTTCATTTTTAAGATAGTTTTTCGCCCAATTTAGCCTTTAATAGACAGGACAGCTGTAGACAGGAAAGGGGTAGAGAGAGGGGGAAGATATGCAGCAAATGGCCGCAGGTCATACTTGAACCCTGAGCAGCTGTGTCGAGGACTGAGCCTCTGCATATGGGCGCCTGCTCTACCAGGTGAGCTACCTATACGCCCCTAGTCATTGATTTCTAATGATGTGTGTATAATTTGTGGGTATGTGTGCACATGCTAGTGCATGTGTTAGCAGTAGGAAGGGACCTTTCTGAATCTCATGTGTTTGCAACAAAATACTTTGCATAAACCCTTCAAAGTAAGTCGCTCCGACATCGCAGGCGCTGCATAGTAAGAACTGAACTCATTTAAATGCACCCTGCCCTCGCATTTCCAGCGAACACTGCTCATCTGTGGCAGCCATCATAGTTGTTCCCAAACATGCACATGTCCTGGAACTAACTTTCTATTTATGTTTTGTCTCTTTTGTTTTAAAAAAGCAATTCTCGTAAAACTGAATAATTAATGTGGCAGCAAAAAATAATAATAATAGCAATAAAGAAATCTACCAAATGTCAAGCTAATACTTGCACTGGCGTGCTTACTGCTGACAACAGAAATAGGCTTTAACTTGTTAACCTTTTCAGTAGTGAAAGCCACTGTGCAACATTACAGCAAAGTCAGGCAGCCCATGAACTGAAAAGTAGGACTTCAACGGTGGTTTCGTACAACTCAGAAACCCTGCTACAGTCAGAGCTGAGAAGGGCTTCATTGCTGTCAGGTTTGGATTCTTATAACTTAGAAAATCTGATATGCTCTTATGGGAATCCAATGCAAACAGTACAGAGATGAGTACTTCAAATACCCACAGGCACAGTGGGACAGACAGGCAGTCAAAGATATTCGTGGTTGTGCCCCAATCCTAAACACATACTGTATGCACACAGCCGTAAAGAGACATCAAATATTTTAAAAATTGTGCTGTTGAGTATATGTGTATAGTTTTTTTTTTTATATTTATACATCTATTGTGCCATATAAGAATTTGGTAGACTTAATCTCAAAGACAGGGGGTTAACGTGCTTAGAAAGAATCTTGCACAGTAAACCTTGAACAGAGAATTTGTGAAGGGCTATCCATGGTGCTGAACCTTGGTGCTGGTTGGTCAATTATTCTGAATGTTGTGCAGCTTTACTCCTGACATTTACATAGCTTTAGGATATCTAGGTTTCAAATAGGTCAATGTGAAGCACTTTGTGGACATTTACAAGAAATATACCAGAATTTCAAGTGGCAATCAATTATAAATGAAATAGCAAAATAGTTATTATAGGCTACATGGGATCCAATTTCTTAAGTATTTTTTTTAATTAGCTTCTGGCTCTAGATAAAATGCAGAATCTACAAATTGAGCCACACAGGGGAGAATAACAGCTATTTTCCCTTAATATTAGGCTGTTATTTTCTCCTCTCTTGCCTGTATAGAAGACAGTATAATGTAAAGGACAGGAGTGGTTATATTTGCTTTCAAATAAAATGCTTCTTTCCGTATGCTGTCGTCTTGCAGAAATGCACGCAATTTTTACATAAAAAAATAGATAAAGTAAACAAGGATATATTTATTCTCCTAAATTCTCTCTTATCAGTGTCACAAATAATAGTATTTCCAAGCCTTCAGCAAGTGTATCCCACAGTCCAGTGTGCTGTCACTGAATCTGCTTTTTACGATAGCTAATGAATAGGTCTGCATATTTCAGTAAACCCATATCCCCAAAAAGACAAAATACTTTTTTTTCATCCCAATAATTTATGCACATTTTATTTTGTTAAAAAAAACTATAACTCATTGGTTGGTTTAGTAAACTTCTTTCATATACATTTGTTAAAAATTGTTAATAATGAGCTGTCAGAAATGCCTGACAGAAAGCTGACTGAACTGGACACTTCTTTCCTGGAGTGTCGGTATGAAATAATGACAACAGGCGCAGCCTAAATGAGCCGTACTCCAGCAGCGGCAATGGCGTAATCATGTGTTCATGTAATCATCATTACAACCTTATACTGGCTGCTGACTTTACCCTGTAATTTTTACAGGAATAGATTTTGAAAATACACATAGCTCATACATAATCATCCCTTATTATGAACACTTTACCAGACTTTTTCCCTATTAATATAATAAAACAAACTAATGTATAATCTAATACAAACAAAACAAAACAGTGATGTTACAGTATGTATTAAATAAACCAATAAAACAAAACAAAAACAGTATGTGATGCTGTCATGGGGCCGAACCGTGGGGACATGGTTTGGGAACCAGAGGGTCGTCGGTTCAAGTCCCCAAGAACAGAGAGTGGACTAGTAGCTGTAGAGGTGCTATTTTGCTTCCTGGGAGTTGATGAAGTGCCCTTAAGCAAGGTACCAAACTACCCCACTGCTCGGGACATCTCTGCATACATAATGTATAGTTCCTGTTTGTGCATGTGTGTATTTGGGCCTGTGCATGTGTGTATTTGGGCCTGTGCGTGTGAATATACATATATAACAACAGAGTGAACAACCCTTGCAGGATTAATAAAGAGCCTAACGTATAATAGCTACCTGCTGTTGCATCATATTGTGAGTTGTTCTTGTAATTGTGTTCTCCTCATACAATGTGCATACAGCTCATAAATTAACTAATGATTGCCTTCGCAATTGGAAACTATGTTTCTGTCTCTGTCGCTGTTATCATTAATATAGAGCCAGAAGACAACAAATTAAAATAAAGCTCGAAGAAATTACTCCACAATTGAGTTTTAATACCTGCTGTGAAATAACAATTCTGCTAACATCTAAGGAACAATCGCTCTACCAATTAATTTATAATCTATTGCCACCCACGATTCTGGTATGTTTCAAGTAATGTTTACTGATTGCTTCAGAAAATCTGGTTAAGGCGTGACAATTCTGGTAGGCGATATCAGGCGTAGAACTGTGTGAAACAGATGGCTGAACCGCCAGTGAAAAAGTTCAGCACCATGGACAGAGCATCAACCAGTCAATCAACACTGGCCTATGAAAACCATGCATCTTAGCCAGTTTTTTAAGCTTTTTCAAATAATTTAGTAGTTTTTCTTTGAATAGTTTATTTAGCTTAAGGAGATTTTTCAACTCATAAAAGACCACTTAATTTGTCAGTTTATCTAAAAAAAATTCAAAATCATCAAAATTGGAGAGACGTGGTTTCCATTGGACAGAAACGCTATGTTCATTTTTGATGTAACGGTTTGGTTGGTCTTTATCTGACTTTAGGTAGACTTGAGATAAAATCGTGCATTACTAAAGTAGTACTAATACAATTTATTTAATATAGAATACAATATTAGAGCATTAGATACATCTAAATTAAAAACCATAGTTCCGTTTGAAAATGTGTCTATTGTCACACTTCTTAATCCAGAAGATCCATTGATATTTAAAACATAAGTGTAAAGTTACTCCAAAAAAAAAAAAAAAAAAAACATTTCAGATTAATGTTAAAAATCATCAACATCATCATCATCATCATCAGGCACAAGTAAGAATTTTAGAACACAACAGCTGATAGCAGGTGTGCAAGCTAATTGCTCAGTTGCACCAATTAGGCTAATGATGTCACCGGCTTAAACGGTTTGTAAAATAGGATCTTAATAAAAACACCCAATGTGTCATGTGAAGCACTTCTGTTCCTTAGAGCAAAAGTAAAAGTACATGCCTGTTTCCATCATTCACATTCTCACGTGTTGAACACTCTCTCGTACTGTGCTATTATATGCTGAATACATGAGCAGCCTTCGCTCTGTGCTACTAGGCTACCTATGCACGGGAAATCCAACAGGGCAATGCAATCGGGTATACTGTGCCTGGTTAAAAGCCTTCCAATGAGATGATGCCTGTGGCCATTCACTGCCTCTCAGCAGACATGCAAGTCATTTCTCATGTACAGTAAAAAATTCCACATCTCTACCATGGCCAGTGTATAGTGTGGATGAGATGTGGCCCAGGGATACATACTGATATCCCCAGGAGAGGTTGAGTTGAATGAATATGTGGCAAGATGGATGACAGCCCACACTGGAATATAATTTTACAGAATAGTGGAGTTGAGCTGACAGAGGATGGAAACACGGAGCAGAATACAGCGGCAGAAGGTCACACATTTAGGTAGCCAGTGAAGTATGAATAATATATACAGAGACAGAGGGACAAATTGAATACCAGACAGACAAATCTACAAAGAAAGAATCCAATCTTGCCAGACAGGTACAGATAGTCAAGCCACGCCTCATTTCTCTTACCATTGGCGCAGCCCTTGAAACGTGCCCCTCTGACTGGTGCCCTCTGCAAGTCGGCCTTGACACGCGCCTTCAGGCCCACGTTCTCCTTCTGCATGGCGTTAAGAGCATCACTCACTGAGTTCACTACCTTCACCATGTTGATTTGACTGTCTGACAGCAGCTGTAAAACACACACATAGACACATTAGTTGCATTTATTAAAACAATATAATTTTACGAAGAACTACAAGCTGTGTGTGCTTTAATGTTACTTCTGACCATTTCCCAAAGTGTTTTTACAACCGTCCAGAGAGTGTCAGTGATTTCCTTTTATTTCCCTACATTATAAAAAAAATTATTTATCAGATGTGAAACTTTCCTAGAGTTATAATCCTTAAGATTTTGATTATATCAAACCCAATTTTTGATGCTATTTATGGTTGGCATTTATTCGACTATAGCCATTAGATCCAATGTCCACAATTTCTGCGCTGGATTAAAATGGAAAACAATGCATGCACATAAAATGTAATTTCTGTATAACTTATGTAATGACATAATTTGAAAGAGCAGAACAGCCAGTTTCTAGGCATTTAAAAGAAAAACATATTTGCAGGTAAAGTGATAAAAAGAAGACATATAAAGACATTTTCATCATGGCCAAACATCTAAGGAAATACATGGGCTGCTAGTCTTCTTCAGTTGTATTCCTGACAGTGTAGCTGCTCAAAGTATGTTTCTTGCCCCCAGTCATTTGGAACGGAAATCTGAGACTTGTATTGTTAAGAACTTCTTAACGTTATCACCAGTGAGCACAGGTGTCGCCAAATCAACCAGAACGGAGAGCTTACGGATTATAGCTTTAAGATAAGCAACCCAAAACATTCTTTTCCTTTGATTTTGTCAGAGTTACATCACATTTGCATAGTTGCACCTGCAAAGAGGGACTTAAGAAATTCGCCCTTGTGCTCAGGGATGATCCACCATCTGACATTCTAGAGTGCGGGCCAAATCTTTATAATGGGAGAAGTCAATAAGTTCACTCGATTATCTCATTATGTCCATATTTATGTAATGTAAGTCTTCTGGATTGTGGCGGTAGCGCTTTTCAGCAACAAACTCAGATGTCGGAGCATCCTTGAACACACCAGCAAGGACAGTTTTCACAGTAGTTTCAACTGCATAACCATGAGATGACAATTTGACTTTGAGGTGTGGGGGGTAATATATAAAATGAAAACCAAAGGCTGCCTCGAGGGAGAGTAAGTCTATCTAAAAAGTTTTGGTTTGGTAGGCTACTTAATTTGTAGTTAATGGGCTAAATCATACAGTATATAACCACTGGAACAGTAAAGTCCTTTAGGGACCTTTAGAAAAACAAAAGTGTAGCAAAGACGCCACATGGTACCCTATCCCATAATGCACCCTGGTGAATGCTGTAAAATACAAAGGGCCCTATGGGAAGGATGGTGATGAATGTATGTGCTAGGCCTTGCAGAGATCAGGGTAACCTCCCTGATCTGCTGTGATCACTTTCTTACCTGCAGCCCTTTATACGCTGTTCATTGCCAAAAGGTCGTTTTCACATATTGCCCTAGTTGGCCACCACCTATGCGCAGCCAAATGTTGTGCCCCATATGTATACACACACACTATACCTTTGCAGGTATGAAACTTCCTTATGCTCACACATACCCACACACTCTCTCTCTCTTCTTTCGTCTTCCTCCACCCTCTCTCATCCACATACACACATGCACACTTACAAACACACACAGACCTGCAGTGCTGAAAGTCATATATACTGTACAGGGTTCAGGGTCTTCTATCAAAAAAAAACCTGGTTGCCTTTCCCTGGTCTCAATAACTACTGTATGCAACACACCTCTGAGGCACAACAAGCTGCACTGCAATCATATTACATGGGCACTGGGGCTTAACCCACACACACAGTCATAAACAACAACAACACATTTTAGGCACCCACAAGCAAGTGCAAAGAAACCACACACACACACACACACACACACACACACACACACACACACACACACACACACACACACACCACACTGACCCATTGTGCTCAGCAGCTGGCAGGATACAGCTGAGAAAACTGGGCTAACTGCTTTGTCATTTGTGTGGAGGGGACAAGCAAAGTGGCTGTATTTTACAGAAGATTTTAAAAAGGCTATAACATGTTTGATAAATGAGTTTGCCTCCAAGTCTTGTGTACTTCCAGCGTTGTATTTTCTTCATTGTGTACACGGCATGTTTGTTTTTTGTGAGTGAGAGACAAAAGCAGATGAGTGTCTGCAGTCTTAATTTTAAGCCTTGACTGACACATCAATTAGGATCCTGATGTAATTAGCTCTCATTAGGCAGCCTTTCCATTGGCTCACAAAATCAGTCACACCACAGCACTTAACGCAGGGAGCTTTGTTTGTTGTGAGTCAAGCTTTAAACACAATCTGTGTCAGACTCATGAAAGGCGTTGAATTACATTTTTTAAAATGAGGTCCTTTTTTAATCTCAACATGGTTCACACAATAATGTGTGATGCACCTGCACAAAAAATAAATAAAAGCTTTACTACAGCGTTAAGGTCATTTTATAGTTGTGCGTAAAATCGAAAGCGTAGCACCGCAGACCTCTGCGTCTACGCTGCACCCTACACCGTACCCTGACGCGCACCTCTCGAAAAATTTTACACGTTGCTTGGCCATGGCTTGGTAGCGTTGCATTTCCCCCGACTCATTCCCTGGTTCTCCTTCTCCATAAACAACATGAAATCAAGGAGAGGGTTAACTTTTCCTGCTAAAGATTTCCAACCTTGGTCAGAAAACACAGGGGAGACTCTCACTATGACTCTAGAGTCGGTACTCGCTCCAAAGCTAATCGCCGTCACTCTTTCACTTCCCCCTCGCTCTATCACCCACTCCCCACACACACACACACACACACGCCGGCTCGACGCACACACCAGCACACAAATATAAACATCAGGCCACTTACGTAGGCTATGGCGAGAGCTCAGCGTGGAGCCTCCGCACAACTGTAAAACGGCCTTTACTGTAGTTTAAATCCAATTTTGTTCAATGCATCTAAAATTTACATTAATAATGATTGAATTATTTTGTCAAAACACACAACAGGTGGGCTTTTGTTGGCCTCAATCAGATATCCCATACGGCAGAGACAATTCCCTGTGGTGTAAAGTCACAGAACAGAGAGGAGTTGCAAAAAACGTAATTCAGTCACCATCTTCCAAATACCACATCTTCACCTCAAAGACAGCGGCTGTCCAGTCAACTGGAGCCTGGATGTGCAAATGGGAGAAGTGAAGAGGAGCCCATCAAGAAGTCGCCCACGCTTTGCTCCTAACTGGTGTAGCTCTTACAAGTTGAAAATAATTTAAACCCTCGAGCACATTTGAACGATTCCATGCCTTCGCTTATTAAATCAAGGTAACCAATACGTTTGAAAATGTACTGAGAAAACTTCTAACAACTGTACTTTGCTGGACACCTATCAATCAGTGCTGTGAGAGGACTGCTAAAACACACTTCATAATGATGCTCTGTGAATGCTAAATGATGTGGTTTTTTTGTTCCTTCAGAAATCCCCCTTCAACTGAAAAGTTCCCAAGAATCTTACAGCACTGAGTATAATAACTTGTTCCTTAGTCACAATCTGAATATTGCAAAAATTTTCAAGCAAAATTATCCTGTTTCAAGTGTGAGTTATATCATTGTTATTATTATTATTATTCAAAGGGAATATCGTTGGGTTTTGGACTGTTGGTAGGCAAAGCAACCAAATGAGTCATCTTGCGCTCTGAGAACTAGTAATGGGTATTTTTCTTTCTTCATTATTTTTTGACAAAACTAATAATTTATGAATCAAGAAAATATCCAGCAGATTAATCGATAATGAAAATCTTCATAACTTGCAGCCCTGCATCCTACAAGAGCACAGATCCCGGACGGAAAAAAACCCTGCCAAATGCTAAGATACGAAAAATATTATAAAAATGATATATCAACATTAAATGTCCAAGGGTACAGCCACGCTGATTGTTAACCCCATCCTTTGTTACCGTGTTGCTCTTTGGCAGCGATGTAGCTCCAAGCCACCTTTTCCTCCCACGTCAGGCATTTCAGAGAAATCTGGATATTTTTCATCTTTTGGCAGCTTTGTTCATCTGACTCCACCTCCTCCTCAAGAGCAACTGTATGTCTAATTATTTTCGCTTTGTGTTATTTGTCTGATGTAAATAAGCTACAGCTTGAGCTTTTTTTCAAAGAAAAATGCACATTTAGAATCCAGAAAGTACACTAAAGATACCTAGTACTTCATGTAAATACTTGTCTTAAGTTACTGTATGAAAGTGTCACAGAATGTGAATCTAACCTCTGCCTCACTGACTGTATTTATCTTGTTAAACAGAAACCATAAATCATATGAGGCCTCTGAAGCAAAGAAACAATGAATAAAGGATTATCCCGATGATGGACAGAACATTAAAGGGAATGTTTTCATAGAAATCTGATTCATATCACACAAAGAGTCTCTGGTCTTTTATAAGGCTTTTGATTTTGTCCATGTGTGGTTTGGTCCATGTGTGGTTTGGGGGTAAAAGTCCACTAGCTGTGCAATTAAATCAGTATTAATGTAACAAAGTGGCGGGATAGCCCATTAATGTCTGTGTGCACTTGGCCATAAGTGTCTCTGAAGTGGATATTGTTAATGTTCTAGGCAAATGGCATTTTGATTTTTATATTTTTTTTCTGTACATTTTGTGATTAGATATATATTTTTAAGTGCCTTTATACTAAAAATAGAACTATATTTACATTGTTCTGTGTTGTTCTGATGACAGAGGTTTGGACTGACTTGTATTGTTTTGAAGCTGTAGCCTATCTTTAGAGCTTCCCATTTGCTTAATTGAATTATGTTTCCACATGTTATGACTTGTGAATGTGACTTTTTATTATTATCCACTCTTATTGAGGTTGTGAAGTTATTTGTATCACATCCCTGGCTGACATACTGCAACAAGCACTCTGAATTTAACTTTTCCAAGTCCTCAAACGACTTTGTGTTGAACAGAATGAACATCTTGAGGCAATATGGGTTTCTATTATAAAGCAGCAGAGGCTCGCCCCTAGATCTTTACCAGAGGTTGTGGGTGTCACTTGCCCAAAACATTAATATTCCACAGGCACATAATTTGGTTTAAACTGTGACCTGTGGTTCAAGGAAATCAGTAAGTCATGCTCTTCTTTGCAGCCTTGCAGTTTTTTTGCAGTCAGACAAAACTGAACGTCAAGTCAGTTGAATATGTGAACTAGATTTCGGTATTCTAGCACTTCTAATTTGTTTTTTATGCTGAAGGGGTGCATGAGTGCACGTCACAAAACCCCCAGGTAATGGGCATTATACATGGTTGCCTACATTGCATGTGCAGGGCTGCCATTGCTGGTCAGAGTAAAAAAAAATACATTAACAACTTTAATGTAATTAATTCCCCTGACAAAAGTTTGCACTTGTTACAATGAGAAGGATCGGTGGAGACAGTAACCTGAGAGACATCGAGGAGACTGTAATGAGAACACTTCTTAAGATTTGAAGGTATGCACCACAGAAATGTGAGAAGAATGTTAGAGTGGAAGTACTTTGGGACTTGGGTAATTTGGATTTAGTGTTTAAAATTCTATTGAATTTACATAAACTGTGATCCTGAAGTTGGGCTCCCTTCGCTTCATTAGTTTTCTACAAGTGATGACTACAGAGAGGTGGTTTGGCAGGATAGCTGTGTGTGTGTGTGTGTGTGTGTGTGTGTGTGTGTGTGTGTGTGTGTGTGTGTGTGTGTGTGTGTGTGTGTGTGTGTGTGTGTGTGTGTGTGTGTGTGGTTATTCCTTTGATTTCTTTCTTTTTTTTAAGAGAAATGCTTTTATTCAACTTAACTAAATGTAAACACATTCTGACAGTATTCAATCCGGCCCATGAAATCATAGCACAGACAGCACTAATGAAAGTACTCAAAAATGCTGATTAAAGAAAAATATCAGGCTGATACGGTTGCTTAGTCACTTCAGGTTGTATCTCGAAAGCAATGGCTATGTTGCTACCATTTAGCATTTGTGAATCTGAAGGAGTCAAGCCATGAAGAGCCCCCGAATGTTCAACTCCTAGGCCTCTAATATTCAGGGGTAACTTAAGGAGGAAGACATATACTGCCAGGATCATATGAGTTTTGACTTAGTGAAAACAACAGCACCTTGTTCATCACTCTGAAACCTAACCATTAGTTAAATGTTTTGTTAGCTTCAGGGTTCAACATTAACTTCTTGTCTACCAGCCAAATAGCTAGTGAATGTTCAAATGTTACCAGCCCCTCAATAGATCACAATTGTTTTGGGCTGGTGAATGAAGCAAATCTACCAGCCACTTGCATATTTTACCAGCATTTGGCTGGTAAATGTTAAAAATTTTGAACCCTGGTTAGTTTTCTAAATTGTACTGATCCCATCAGAGTGGTTTCTTTGAGTGCAAATGTGTACCTTTTCTATCGAAGGCTGCAAGCAGACACTGTGAAAAATGAATAGGTCGGTTTGTGAAAAATCAAAACACATCGCTCCTGAACCAACTGCAATCAGACTCTCCTGCTCATCTCCTCAGAGGCATGTGAAAGGGTTTCTCTCTATATGACAGGGTGAAACTGTTCTACAGGGGGCTGTGGTGCACTGCACACGGAGCCAATACCAACACTGGCACAGTCAGCTCTGTGTCATCGTATAAATCAGAAGTCCTGGCCACAGGTGGTCCATAGATCACACAGTCACACCATGGTGTCAGGCAGAAACTGCGGATGTGCACACCACATGCCTCGACTCCAAAAGAGAAAATCAATCACCCAGTGTCAGGGCTGCCAGCACCACCTCCACTTAGCCCTAGTGCCCACTACACTGTGCCACCTACACCACATTAACAGCAGTAGGGACAGGGCCTCTTTCTGCCTCCACTGCACTGCCAATCAGCACCCATGGTTCCTTAGCCCACAGAGTCAGCGCAAATCAATCCAGTGAGTTTTTGAGTGATTTCTAAACAATGTTGAACCCTGAGCTAAAGAGATCTGGCTTTAAAAAAGGATTGGCAGAAGCAGAATGCATTCAGTTGTTTGAGCTGTATGGCTGGGAGCTATGAAATCAATTCATTGCAGAACAGAGAGACTGAGCCTGATGGGCCACAATTAAAAGAGCATGTAGTGTGAAGATTTTCCACACACATTAAAGAAAATGCATCGTCAATAAATCGATGCAGACGGAGCGAAACTAAAGGGGGTCTAATCATGTTTCCGTCCAATGTGGAGTCTGTCTTGGACATCTAGGGAAACGTTATGCTTTCTTATTGAATTAATGTGTAAGTTGTTCTGTTTCTTGAATCGTGATGGGCATTTCTTCCCCTGTGACCTCATCTTCAAACACTAGACTGAGTGAGTTCTACTCAGTTGAACATGAAGCCCATTTGCACTTTAATCTAGCCATTATTGAGCTTGTACAGTGTAAAAAGAGAAGAGAAAGTTGACATTGGATTAATGAATAATAGTGTTTTGATTTGGCAGTCAGCAAAAGGAAGGGACTTGTCTTCAAGTCTAATGAGCTGTCACACATCTCAAGGTGGTTTCACAATCAATACATATTGATAAGTGTTTCACAATCCAGTCCTTGAGCACCTCTGTACAGTACTTAACGTCATGAGAAGTGAGTCTTGCACACTGGATTCAGTTCATCAGTTTTTACTGCTCAACCAACTACCCTTATGTTCAATCATTTAAAAAAAAAAAGAAAGAAAAATATGTTGTAGTTTTTCTTCACAAAATATTTAGTTATGGCAAAAGAATATTCTGCAAATTATTGGTACATGACTGTTTCCCTTTCTCAAGCCACAGTTCAGTATCTAAATAGCTAGTAATTCATGGCTATGTGCCAGAATGGAATGGAAATAATTAATGCTCAACATACCATCATTTACAGCGCATGGCTTTTTTAAAACACTCATAATTGAATATTACATTACACTACTTTATAATAAATCAGGACAAGGATGCTAGGGCTTCTGAAAATTCAATAATTAACATATAGAATCTTTAAAAAAAAACGCCACCTTTATCTTTTGTGTCATACTGTGCCTTAATTACCACTCTGACCTGGGCGATTCTCTATGACCTTACGATAACATTGCATGTCCACTGTGTCTCTGTGTGTGGGTCTCACCTGTATGAGGCGTCCCTGCTCCGTCTGCAGTGTGTTGAGGTCTTGCCCCAGGCTGCCCTGCCCCCTGCGTAAGGATTCATAGTCCATTTTCAGTTGCCCCGCGTGGGCTGACAGCTTGGCCACCTCCTCAGCCAGACTGACAAGGAGAGCCCGATCCTGGCCTTTCACGGACTTCAGGTCAGAGTCGTGGTCGGTTAGTGAGTGGAGCAGTGACGTCTGCACACCCTCCAGGCGCAAAAAGTTACTGTTGTAGTCGGGACAGTTTGGGTCGATGAAGATGTTGATACGAGAGCCATCGCCTCTCTCAACGGTGACCAGGGCATTGGCTTCATCCTGATTGGTCGAGATGTGGGGTAGGCCATCAGACATTGGTGGGGCTTGGTAGTGATTCATAAAAAGGATGGTGCCAGTTACAGTGACAGCCAGCAAAACAGCCACAAAAAGCAGGATAGTGCAGAGCAGGTAGCTGCAGCTCATCCTCTGTAAGTAGGAATGAAAGAGGGAAGGAAGAAGGAAGGGAAGAAAATAAGGAAGGAAAGAAGAAAAAAGGTAGGCGTTAGAAGACTAGAACGCTAGAACACCAAAAGTTATGGCAAAAAACCTGCCTTATTCAAAAAGAAATGAGTTTCATCCATCATTGGGGATATGTTGAATGCCAAGGGGGTCAGTACTCGGCAATATAAACATATTCACATCTGTCCAAATGTAGTTTTGAATGATTTATGTGACAACATAATGTGGATTCCTGCCAGTGCTCTCTCAAAATTTTCTAAAACTCCCTGTATGTCATCAGAGTGGTGCAGCAGAGGGAGGAGACACCTCTAGTCAAGGCAATGATGTACTATCTTTCCATGTCAGAGACAGGAAAGCAAAAAATACAAACCTGAAACAATAGTAGCCAGAAAGAGAAAGTAAAACAAAAAGAGACTCAGACAGCCTATATAGTTTAAATGAATCAACAGAGAGTCAAATCCTCTTAGAGGGGAAAAAAGGCAGACCTCTACCAGTAACACGGTCTCCATTAACTGGACAATACTGTAAAGACCTTTCCAACTTTTATGATCTGGCTCCCTTTTCCCACTCAGGTCAAAAGAACTAGCAATGGATAGGAGAGAGCATTATGGCCCACCTATGCATGATTAACAATGCCTGGCTCCCCCATATCTTCCTCCAAATGAATCAGCAACTGATCTCTTACTGATCTTTTTTTTTCTGTACTGGAGAATGTTTTTCTGTGAGAATATGTGGGCAGGTGTGTGGAAGTGTGCGTTTGTTGCTGTGTGTGCAGCTGTGAGTGAGTGCAAGCTCATTAATATGTAAATTGGCTGCACAAGCACACTGAAGCACACTAATAGACAGCTAATGGTCTGCTTTACGATAGAGGTTTATGGTTTCTTTAAGGTGGAGAAAATCAATTGTGTTGTCCAGGAAAAACTCCTATCCACTGTCTTTGCCCACAGTAAAGAAGTTGTAACTCCCCCAACAACTTGTCCATGCGGGGGCCAAAATATGGGATCACTGTGTGGTTCCCAATTATTAGCCCACATAGTATTGAGGTCTGAGGATGATTTATTACATGGGCCTTAATTGTAACCTTCCTTTGTCCAATCATGAGCCAACGTAAATGCACACAAAAGGAGTTTATATGGAGCCTGAGGATGGTTTTCTCACATGGGCCCCATTTGTAACCCCCTGGCTTTATTTACAACTCACATGGGCAGATCCATATGGGGCCTGGAGCCAGCGAGCACATTTTTCAAGGCCTGGTGAGTCCCTGCTGGAATCTTATGCTTCACAAAAGAAGATTTTAGCTGTAATTTTAAAAATCTAACCCACAACACAAACAACAAGCAAGCATGTACTCTGTGAATAACGCAATAGATTATTGCATTTAAAAAAATCAATTGATCTGGTTAATACCTGAGAAGACAAGCTGCTTTACCAATCCACACAAAAATACATGATTCCTTTATTCTGGAGGGGAACAAACCGATTTTTGAGAGGGTGATTGGAAAAGGACTACTTTCATCACATATTACATGTATTGTTGATTTTTTTTCTATTTTTACTCCTGTAATTTAAATATATATTTGGTTGGATCTACTAAGTACATTGATTAAACTAATGCATTATTGTTTTTCTGCAGGGGCAAACTTTACTGTGGCCACTGTTTTCTATGGAAGCACTGTCACTGCAATCTGCCTGTAGGCTCTATTTATCCAAATGGGTTGGAAACTGTGCATGCATGCATACACAAATTTTTTTCACACAGCCCTTTCTGCCAAACAGACAGGCAAGCACCATGCACATATTGCAAATGGAAAAATTGGATTACTTTGTCAGAACCTTCCCACTTCTTCCTGTTTTTTCCCACCACAAATACATCATCACAGAAAAGAGCTCCAGGAAAGTATTGCTGAATGTAAAAAAATACATTTTAAACATCTAACTTAAGATGTAGACCCAGACTGCATGATGAAATTTCTCTCTGCATGTCAAAAAGTGTTTTTAGTTTTTCCCCCCTCGGTTTGTTTGAGTGTACGTGCAGTTAAGTGATTATGCTATGACTGGGCTTGGCTGTGGCAGGGTGTCTGTGCTGTACATAATGTGTATAATGGCCTCTCGCTGCAGAATGGCTGCAGTGTAACATCAGAACAGTTTCACTGAGCTCTATCGCCAGCGGGCCAAGACATCAGTGGAAACCATCATGGGCACTGCACTAAATATTCATTGCTAGCATACTGATTGTTAACTTAACATAGAGAAGATATACGGTGGCACCTGTTATGCCGAGAGCGACACACACACAGAGCTGACGGATACCTACACACATACACATACAGCAGCAGTGAATGTAAATGAAACCTTTCGCAGATGTAGTGTGTACAGGCACATAATGATGTCCGAAGATGTGAACCTCTTAAAACACAACATATGAAGTAGTTTCTGATAGTTTAAGGCAGGGTTCTTCAACGTTTTTTAAGCCAAGGACCCCTTAACTGATAGAGAGATCAGGGACCTCCTACTACATATATTGTATAAAATGGAAGTTGCATATTAATCTGGTCCTACAATAACTTTTAGGGCAGCCTAAAGCATTTATAGATACCTTTTTTTTTGCATAGAATACTAAGCTATATAAATAGCCTAATAATTGTTGGCATGATTTTATAAGTCATGTTTTAATGTTAAACACACATGTGGAACAATCAATCCTTTGGGATGAACTGTATCTGTGGATGGCTACCTTACATTACCTATTGGCCAGTAAGCCTATCATCAGTGGGGATTTATGTTTGCTAATAATACGTTTGATAACTAGCCTACTGCTCCGAATAAGTGACAAAATAATGCCAACGTGTTCCTATTTACATTTGTATAGTCACAGGGTGTACAAATAACAAGGTCACATGAGACACAGCCATCTACTAACCGCATACAAACTGGGAACTATATTCTCAGAAAGGCGAAGCACTGCTACTTCTGCTACTTGGGCGGAGTGATTTACTCGCAGCACCTGAAGCCCTGTAGTGAGGAGCAGAGAGTTCGCCTGGAGTTCGCTCAGAGTTGGAGTAATAGAGTCAACAATTACTAGATAGTAAAAGCATAGTGACCTTGTTATTTGTACACCCTGTGACTATACAAATCACAACATGTAAACAGGAATGGGGTTTTTTTTTTTTTTTTTTTTGAGGAAGAGAGGGGGGGGGGGGTGGGTTTTTGGGGGTGGGGGGGCGCAGGGGGGGGCGGGAAAAAGTTAAAACCCCCAACACAAATGAGAAGGGTATGTATGGAGTTGTCTAACTCTGGGGGATACGGTGAATAGGCTGAAGTCCCAATAAGTCGGCGTGTTCCTTTAAGACTTTTTAATTTTTGAAAAGACTTTCAAGAATTAACAATAATTTGGAGGCCCCCCTGCAGTGACTCTGAGGACCCCCAAGGGGTCCTGGGCCCCCTTTTGAAGATCCCTGGTTTAAGGTACAAATTTGTACCAATAACGCAGCCTAAAATGAAGATAACTAAAGTCAGTTAAGGTAGCTCATTGATTGTGGGGGCGCTGGGGGGAAATGCACACAGCTAAAATACTGTTTATGGGTAGAGGCACTAAAAATGGAATCAGGTCCCACTGACCCAGCAACAAGCTTGGTTCAATTCTTTTTTGAGGTCAGGCTGACATCAGAGGGAATGACTTGAAGAAAAAAATGTCAATGACAATGAGAAGTGGAGTTTTAGCTGCTACCATATTAGTTTTTTCAATGGTCACAAAAACAATAAAAATAAAAAAAGGCAACCTGCTTCATGTCCCAACAGAATACACAATCCTTCAATTCAGTTCAAGAGTCGCAGTCGGGTAATGACAGTGAGAATGGTTGCGCAGGCAGCCTCTAAACACTGGAAAAACATTTTTTTGTAAATGAGTCTCTCAATCTCACAGCAGGAGCCCTTTCTGTAATTAGTGGCTGACTTTTAGATCCTCTCCTGCCTCTACTCATGCCACACCATGGGATTTGAGAGGACAACAGGGGAATGTTGATGGATAGATAGAAAAGCAGAGGCAAAGAATGAATTATTCTCTATTTAAATGACGTTGTCCTCCCACGCAGGAACATTGGCATACAGTTCTTGGACAAAAGGATTTGTCTGCTCATTAGTTAAGCAGGAAACCGGCAGTCTTGCAAGATCTCTCCCTTGCTGTCTTTCTTCCCTTCAAACACAAACACACACACACACACATATATGCTGTCACTGATGTATACACAGGAAGCATTTCACATTGATGCTACCAACTACAACATACAGAAATGCACAAACATCTTCAAATGCTAAATTAGCACATATAGGCATAGCAAGCCTAATGCACAAACTTATTTTTTATTTTTTTTTACCAATTCCACTTCCATTTCATTCACCTCCAGCTTGAATAACACTTTCACATCACTATTCAATGCACACTGTAGCTTCCTTCAACTTTCTGCCATGCAATCAAGCTCCTTTTCCTGTTTCAGCCATGATCACTCGCCGAGTTTAAAGAATCTGCAGAGCCTAATCCTGTCTAATGCTTGTGCATTTTGTGTACTTGAGCGGAGGTTGTGTCATAGCTGCTGCGCGGTGGCAAAATGTAATGTGTAATAATCCTTCGCACTGCCATCACCAAAGCAGGGAGAAAGCGGATTGTGATGAAAATCGTCGTCAATGATACCAAATCCCCTCCACAGGTGAGCAAATTACTATTCATAGTGTGCCAAGGTTTTTACTGGAAGGTGGTGGAATATATAATTACAAAAAGACAAACGGTATATAAATGAAGCAATGGAGGGATTTTGTATACAGGACATTGCTTTTTATCAATTTCACTCTTCCACTTTTGTTCAATGTTTGCTGGAGCCTATACCAACCTACAACATCCAGTTTGACAGTTGTTTCAATAAAAAAAAGAAAAGTAGATTCATCGAATAGATGTTCATCAGAAAAATTATCAATGACAATTTGTATAATCAATTAATCGTCAAGCGAAAATGTCAAATATGCAATGGTTATAGCTTCTCAGATGTGAATATTTGTTGGGTGTCTCAGTCGCCTATGATATTAAATTGACTATCTTTGGGCTTTGGGCTGTTGGTCAGATCAAATAAGCCATTAGAAGATGTCACCTTGGGCTCTGGACTATTATGATACCATACAATTAAATGCACAAATAATCAGCAGATTAATTAAATAGTAAAAATAGTTGTTAGTTGCAAATGGTGAATAAGTTGATTCACAGTATTCTCAGTCAGAGAAAAGGATATTTAAAATAATCATCTATATTTCAAAATAAACTGTTGAAATAGTTTTCAACAGTATGATGTATTACTTACAATAAAACCCCTAATCACTAATTATGTAATTCTGATACAACCCATAAAACAAAAGCGTGTGTTGATGTTTGCGTGCATGCGTATCTGCCTGCGTGTGCATGTACACAGTACGTTGTAGTGACAGGGCCTTACCTTGGCCGGGGTCTCCCTGGCAGTTTCTGAGTCTGACCAGCGATGTTTGAGCTGGGAGGAGCTGGGCACACACTCACAGAACGTCTGCATGAGACAAACAGACAGGGCCACCAGTGTTGACGTTTGTTCATGTCACATGTGCAATCAAGCATGCAAGCACATGCGCAAAAACCCAAAACACACAAACGCACACACACACATGCACAAATACACACAGACAGACAAAGGTTTTGTATCTGTATTTAAATAACATCAAAATCTAAATAGTGGGCACAGCATATTTTCTATGCCAAAGCCCTCAAATCTAATATTTAATCATTGTTAAAAGATAAATGGTGCTGGTTCTGATAAACTACCACCTACACACATAACTTCCCACTCCCACAGACAAATCTGAACATGCATCTGTACATCTCAAAGGTATCACTGAATTCAAGTTTATGACAGGCTCAATGAGTCTTCTGAGAGATGGCTTTGCAAGATCCTCAGAACACAGAGTTTCCTCCTACACCAAATACAAAAGAAGAAAAAAAAAGGAAAAGGAAATGCTCATTGCATGTGAGTGGGTACAGCATGTGCAAGCATTCACATAATGAAGGTGAATGTAGGAGTGTGTATACAATATCTGTAATAATTACATGCTTTAGTATATGTGTCTTTTGTGCCTGTATGCATCTGGGAGTAGTTCGAGCCACTGCACAGATAAAGGCGCAGTAATTATGAAAGTGGAGGCTTTCTAACTGCTCCATGAGAGCACGTCGTTCCGTGACCGTAAAGCCCGCTGCTTCCACTGTGGAATTGCTCAATTAGCCTGGGACAATAACGCCGACACAAACACACACACGTGGGCACACATGCAGACACAAATGCCTACTTAAGAACGGATGCAGCAAACATTAGCAATTAATGTATCAGAATGTGTTCTTTATCCAAGCGTGGCGTTATAAAATTGTCTGTGTGTGAATGTACGTGACTGAGACTAAATCTGCTCTACCCTGTTACGACACTGTATGTTTTAATACCATCAACAGGAGTGTCTTATCATGCTCATTTTCAGGTTCATATCTGTATTTTGGGTTTTTACTAGACCGTGTTTACATTCTTTCAGGTTCTGTCGGAATATACCCGTATTCTTCACCCTCCATTTTAGCGCCTGTCTCTTTAAGCCTCCCTCCCGAAAAGTCCAGTCTGAGCGAAAACAAAGAATGGGGTGTCTTATTTCACAGTTTGTGGTTTGGTAGGCACTCCAGATACGCAAACGTATCAAATGTATGCACAAGCACTGAAAAAGTGATTTTTTCATAGGTCGCCTTTAAAGCTGCATAAATCAATTTTAACCACTAGGGGGCAGAAAAACATCAAAAACAAGCTCAATTTGGCGGCGATTTAGACCCTGTTTAACTTGGTTTTATAGCCAACCCAGTGTTGTAGTACTCAAGATCGGTCTTGGTCTTACGACTGGTCTCAAGACCACTTTTTGAATGTCTCAGTCTTGTCTCGGAATCGATGGCACCAAGAATCGTCTTGGTCTCGCATAGAGAAGACTCAGGATTTTATTTAAAGACCGGTCAAGACCACAACTGCAGGGACTTGACTCATTTCCAATTTGAAATTTGTAACCTCTTCTCACCGCCCCCTTAAAGCTGCAGTAGGTAAGATTGTGAAAAGCCAGGACTTTGCCAACAAATTTGAACATTGACAACTTCTCAGTCCCTCCTCCCTTTCTGCTGCAGCCCAAACCGTCTCCTAAGCCCCTCCCACACAACGGAGTTTGACAGAACTGCCGGCATGTCAGACAGACAACATTTTCAATAACTAAAACACTAACACAACGTTAACTTTATTCACCAACAGTAAAACGATGCTAACTAGCAGGCTACCGTTAGCCATTTCAGCATCACATCAGACCGACCACTGTGCTAACGTTACTATCATCCTCACCAACATAGCTTTGTGGACTTTTGACTACTAATAACCAAGTGAAAGATAAATCATTCATGGTAATTATGTTACCTGTTGAGAGGAAATGTGGCTACATCTGCATCGTTCTTCAGATCTTTAAAATCCTGCAGCCACGCCACCATAGGGTCAGTTTCAGCAAATATAACAGAAAGTTAGTTTTATAAGACTTACCTACTGCATCTTTAACATGCACTCCCAAGAAAGTGATGCGGGAGACAGGAGAAGCTCTGGCTGTCTGGCACTGGTCTGGTCTTTGTCTTGACTCAGTCTTGCCCTGCCTTGGTCTTAGTCTTGACTTGAGATGCATTTTTAAACCAAGTTTAAACAGGGTCTAACCATGGCTTGGTTAACAATTCAGCAAACCTTGCCTACTTTCACATTCAGCAGACACAGAGTAGCGTTCATTTGGGGTCATGTTTATGTCTACCTGATACAATGAAGGTTCAATATTCACTCTCTATTTACCGCTGTTTCAGTCTCCAACAATGCTTGAGAAAAATATCTGGCTTTTTAGCTGTAATCGCTCAGCTTTCATCAGTAGCCACTTTTGTCTGATAGCCATTTGTTGCTGGCAGGTGAGTTTATCAGAGCTTTTTTATGTGGAAACAACTGCCTACGGGGGGCTAATGAGAGCAGCTTAGACACAGCTACACAATAATTGCGTAGGCCTTAACAAAAAATGTGAGTTTAAAGAGGCTTAAAAGCTCCTTGGAGCTGTAGAGTTGGGTGGTAATTCTCTCTGATTTCAGCAGGTGTGAGTGATCCCTTTCACAGTGGAGTCATGTGAATCAATGTTCAATCAAAAAATATAACCGGTTTAACTACAGACGTGCATATGTGTGTATGTGTGTGTACATGCATGCAGTTGTGTAGCAGTGTTTGTCTTTGTGTACGTTTTGGCAGTTGTCACTGAGTGGGAACGGCTGTGTACCCAGCTCACACAGACATTGTTATGATGGCTGACCATTAGTTCACCTCTTTGCTCTAAGCATTCTTTTCCTATGTGTATGACAGCAAGAGAGGGGGAAAAAAAGAAGGCAGCAATAGAGAAACAAGTAAAGGCGGGAATGAGAACGAGATGGAGGGAGATTTGGGAGAGATGTGCTGAATTCTAATGAGCAGCCTTAGGGTCAGCGATAGAAATCTGTCTGTTCTGCCAAAAACATCGCAGTGGTCTGTGCTTGCAGTATACAGAGGAGCTACAGAGCTCCCATTACTACATAAACACAGACTCTCCAGTGATACGGCTTACAAACTAAGAAGTCAGCTACACAGTAAAGTAAATTAGAATTAATTTGTATGTTACCACAAATAAAAAAATAGGTGTTAGCATTTTATGCTGTTGCCAAATTCACAGGTGCGTGTGTGCACCAATACAGATGTTGACACAAAGGTATACTTCCGCTTTGTTGCAGGAGATAGAAAAACATGCACTCACGTATGAACTTGTGCACAGAACAGAACAAAGGTTGTGTGTTGCAGCTGCAACCCACTCAGATCCCTGACTGTCTTCCCATTACACTGAGCAGCACGTACCAGTTCCCCCTTGCCTGCTAATGCTCACATTGGGGGTCTTTGCTGCCTGTAACTAAACGTGCACACACACACACACACACACACACACACACACACACACACACACACACACACACACACACACACACACACAGTGACATGGCAATATCTGTGGGGCTTCTTATTGGCAGTGGTCCCGGTGTGGGCATGACTGCTTGGCAGTGTTTGTCTAGTCCTAATCTGACTCCACAAGCTCCACCAACGGAGAGGATTTACACTTAATAGAATATTTGGGGCGTTTTATTGGTTGGACCTTACACAGAGAATCCTATCTGATGCCACGTTTTAGAAGACAGGAAGGGCTCAGGCTTAATCTCTGTGTGACTGAACGTGTACGTGCACTGTTTTAGAATGAGTGTGCCTTCTTGTTTGCATGAATGTATGTGAGGACATATATCTTCAAGGCAAGAATCAAAGCATTTGTCTAGTAATGTTTGAATGTGTTGTTCTTGGAATCTACTTGCTCACTTTGCTGAATACCTTTGTGTGTGTGTGTGTGTGTGTGTGTGTGTGTGTGTGTGTGTGTGTGTGTGTGTGTGTGTGTGTGTGTGTGTGTGTGTGTGTGTGTGTGTGTTGGGGGAGAGAGACTTTAGCAAGGTGTGTTTAAACCTCACTGCTCACTAAGCCGATGAAGTGGAAGAGGCTTTGCATATAATAACTTGTGGGCTTACTAATCATTTAACGGGACTTGCATACTGCTAAATGAAGGGACTGAGACTGACAGACTAATGGAAAAAAGGGGGAGCAGAATAAATAGCACAAGAGCATTATGTGCACAGTTCAGGAGATTATCTTTCAAAGTATAACTTGTCTGATATGGTCTGTAGATATTGCAATGCCTTCTCAGAGGCACTAAGAAAGAGAAGGGTTAACAGTGAATGAATGAATAGAACTGTGACATCCTGACAGAATAAATGCTGAGGATTTCCCGCCTGCCATTGGAAATCAAGAAGCCTTTCAGATAAACGATGAAACATCTTTAAATTCACAGCAAGTCGCAACAAGGCTTCATGTTCCTCTGCGGTTGCATTGAAATTACTCAACACAGACCAGAGGTGCTTTGTATAAATCCAACCTATCCCTTTGAAATGCATTTATACAATACAATACATTGATTCTAAGTTCTTGGATAACCCAAATCAAGGACTACAGAGCAAATAAAGATGCTGCTTTTTAGAAGTTAAGTGTTAATATTCATTGAATTTGACAGTTCAAGTTTTTTTTTGAGGATTCCGTCTCTTGTACATTATTCATGAACTACTATATAATGACCCAATAAATCTTAAACTAACGACGCATTGAGTCATTAGTTTTTTTTAGTCAGTGCCTACTTGTAAGTTGAGTCGGAGGGTGCGCTATTTTACTTGAGGAGACACAAAGATAGTTCCCAATATGAAGTGTATGTCATCAGGAAGTAATAATTAGTTGTTGGTAATGTGCTATTTAAGCAGCTGATCTGGAATGATTAGACTCAAAAGACATTTAGAAATGAGATCTAGAAACTCATTAGATACTGGATCATTGACATAAAGCTTAAGTAACTTGTCATTATCATTATCTACAATCCTTAATTCAGAGTTATTCAAGAGCTACTTATTTGCTGCGTATTGATTTGCAGTTAGTCCCTGATGTGTCTTTTTACTTGAAAATTACCCAAGATGTTGTGTAACTCATTGGAAAGTTACTGCTCAACCATTTAGCCAAGAGAGAAAAATGAAATGTTTAAAAATGAAAGCATAGCTGTTTTGTTCCTATTTCAGGAAAAATATTATGAATACCGAACTATGTTGCAAAAGAGCAGTTATATGGTAAGGTGTGGAGGTTAGATGGTCAATGGGATTGGTGGATGGTTGCTTTCAACACTAATAGTCCAGGTTTGTCATTTACCCATCATCATAACATTCCCTGAAACCTTTAGCAAAAAAAGCTAAGAAGTTTACAGATGAATGTAATTTGCAGTAGATATGGTTTGAAAAAACCTGCATTAAACTGATAAAACAGACATTTAGGACCACAAAATAATAATATCACTTTCCCCACCTCCTTCATAAAAGCTAAATGGAATTCAACCGCCAACAGAAGACTGTTGCATGGACTGCTGAATATGATAAGAGAGGTGTTTACCTTGCCAGCACCTATATTCTATTCTGCAAACTACAGAGATTTGGGTCTGGATATTTTAGAGGACACTGTCATAGTGGATGTGATGGGTGGCATAGCAGCTTTAACAGACTTCAAAGTGACTATTCCCTGTACAGCCGATGGCTGATGACAGTCCTGGACACTTTTCTGCATTACTTTGCCACTGGCACATAAATAATGGTTATACCGGGTACCAGGAGGGACCCTGCTGTGATTTGGTAGCATTACTAAGTATATGAGGCAATAGGAGACCTCCTATAATGACAGATCAATCATTGGTGTATTTTTCAAGCCTTTGTTTTATATAAAGCACTTTGAATTGCCCGGTTGCTGAAATGTGCTATACAAATAAAGCTGCCTTGCCTTGGGTCTAAATTATATTCATACTTACTTTTAAGTTCATTTCTGGCTTAATGTAGTGTATAACTAAGAGCTGTCCATGAGCTGGCTTTTTTGTCCAGTTCTACATTCATTAAATATCTTCTTCTTTGCTGATTGGCTGCATCTGCTCGGACTATTTCTATAAACAAACTATTCTTTCAACACACTTTATCAAGACTGCCCTCTCGCCAAAAGGTAACAAACACATCTAAACATGCCACAGTTGGAAACAGACAGTCAATTAAGAGACCTACGTGGAAAAGAAATGCACTAATTGAGCTGATGCTTAATGTTTGTCTTGTACAATCAAGGATCCTATTGTTATGAATACAGTTCTGTGTTAAATAATCTAAACATCCAAGTATACATGCAGGATGCGGCTCCGTTTCTGCTATGACCTCAGCTCCATTGGCTGAAATAGCTCAACGAAAAATACTTTGTGCTTTTTTTGGCATATATGAATCTGCGGTGTCCTCGAGTAAAACATAAACTGAGTAAATTCCCAAAACACTATCAACTGCATCAGCAAAAACGGATGCATGCAAACACTGAGAGAAATGCTGTTCACCTTCAAAATAAGACAGCATGCAGAGAAAGAAGAGGGAGGAGAGGCCTGCGGGAGACCAGGGAGATGAGTTCAATCCTAAGAGACAAATCACCCGCTCTACCCTCCACTGCTTGTCCTTGGCGCTCGCACTGCAACCGGCCACACACAGGGAGTGAGTCTGTCACCCACTGTCCCTGAGGCGCACGCACACACCAGAATGCAAAAACATATCACCGCAGACTCTATTATAAAGTACACAATCACTGGGAGGTCAGAATGGCTGCTTTGTGAGCGTGAAGTGAAACGGCAAGATTGAAAGAGGGCTTTCAATTTCGTATGCGTGTTGTGGTTTACATTGTTACCTCTCTTCTCTCAGGACACAGATGATCTGAGACTTATGCTCCCTTATCTGCTAGTTCATTTAATAAGAGCCTAAATACATGTTTGGACAAGCTCCACACATGTAAAAGCTCAACAACGCCATATCTACGTATTTCTGGTAATTATTACAACTATATTTTTCTTTAATTGCCTTTTCCCTGCCTTCCCCAACCATTATTCCTATCATTTCTTGTGGAGTTTTTCCCTGTCATCATAGAGAGCATGGGGTTGAACTGTTGCTTCTGTGGGCTTGTATGGCTCATTGAGATATTGAATGTGAGATTTTGGGCTGTACAAAAATTTGAAGATGCAGAATTTGGGTATGACTGCATAAATGTGTTCTAAATTGGGTATAAAAATGCAAAAGCAGCACTTGTGTGACAGTAAAATAATTCTTATTGCACTGCAAGGGTCCTTAAGAGAATGGCCACCTTGCTGCAAATGCTGCTTCAACACTCAAATACAGAGAAATCTTTGTTAGAGGAACACGCTCAATCTTACATGAAATAGCAAGGAGGCAATTATGATGCAATACGCTTTACCTTTGTTAGGAATAATCAAAACGATTCTCATCAAGGACGCCTCACATTTTAGCTTCACAGGCTTACATCTCTTTCTTCCTTTTTTCCAGTCCCCACTTCAATTTCTCTTTTTGAAATTGCAGGCCACTTAACAGTCCTGATTGCAGTTGCAAGCACAGTTGAGTGCACCATCACAATCACGCATGCACAGGATGCGCACACACACACACACACACACACACACACACACACACACACACACACACACACACACTAAAAGACAAGATGGATCTCCGCCCCTCAGCCGTACTATTTTAATAGCAGTGGTGATAAGAAGGCAGACACTTCTAACAGGGAGAAATGAAAAGCCTCCTCTCCTTAATGTATACATTTGCATACATCACTGCAAACCGTACATGCTCTCATAAATAATACATGCATGTTATGGATACTGGTGTCTACACTTCATGGTAACGCTACCTTGCAGATGCAGAATGACTAATGGCTGAAGCGAAGCATGAAAGGGTGGCCTTACGCGTGTGCGCCTTTATCTGTCTGTCTCTTTGTTTCAATCCATCTCTTTGTGTATGTCTGTGACTGTGTCCATACGCATGGGATACCCTGAATCTTGACAGTTTGACCTTGGCAAAGAGATCATATTTTTATGCTGATGGTGCGAGACAAATCATGGTTTTTGCTCCTTTATTTGCTCCTTTACGCACACAGTTTGTGGATCTGTGTGGTACTTCATTAATGTGAAAAACTGCAGGTATTTTTATTAGTGTGTGTGTGTGTGTGTGTGTGTGTGTGTGTGTGTGTGTGTGTGTGGTGTGTGTGTGTGTATGCGCACATGTGAGGCACTGTGTGACTAAAGAATGCTGGTTGAGTGCTATCGGGTGGTAAGTGCTGCGTGTTCATTCTCTCCCTGAGGGGAGGTCGTGCTGCAGTGGATATTGGTCTTCTAAGGTCATGGGTTTATATATGAAATCAACTTTCCGATGGTGCACCCAAGTTATGGTATTACAAACAAACAGAACAGTTCCCTGAACCTGTCAAGTGCAATCTCTCACCTCTCTATCCGTTCTATGCTGAGGAAGATTGAGCATGAAATAGAAAATGAAGATGAATAAATAAACAGATGTGTACTCGCTCCCTACGCAGCAGGGTAAAAAGACTCTAAAAAGGTCCCGTTTATCTAGTTAATGGAGTCGGTCCTCCCCCGAAAAACGCCCACATACGTTGTTTGTTCATGCAGCAATTACCAGTCATATTTACGTTCATGGTGACGCCGCCCTCTAATGGCCGTATAAATTATGACAAAGCAGCAAAGCAGATAGTAAGGTGACACCGCCGATTTCCGCATGAGGAGGCAGGTTGGGGTGGCGGATGGGTCAAACAAACACAGGACTTTCACCCAGGACAACGAGGTTTGTGTCCTGTTAGAAAGTAAAATTAAACTGTGAGGTTTTTTAACTTTTCTGCGTCACATGCGTAACCAGAAGTGAAGTAACATCTGAATTTAACCAAAACCACAACCTTTTTTATAAACTTAAAGATATAGTGTGTAGTTCCTGTCGCCCCCATGAGGAATTCTAAGTAATGACAACAACACTGTCGGCGGGTCCACATGATACAAGCCTTCCGTGATCGCGCACGCGCAACCTGTCCCTCCTCCACACATTTGCTTGTATACAAAAACAACACGGAGGATTAAAAAAACATGATGGGCTCTTCAGAAAAGGTCATTATATTCACTCAAGCTTCTGCGTGGGAAAGTCACCGGACTACAAAATCTTCTGAACGTAGCCATACTGAGAAATACAGAGAGTTGTGTGGAACTGATAGTCTTAGTTAGCTTTGTAACAACTCATTTGGCAATGGCTTGAATGTAACAGACGTTCATCAATATAAAAAAGTTCTAAAACTAGCACTAAAGCTTTAACTAAGTAGTTTTGGTGGGTCATATTTCCTGCCACCGGTAGGGAGCTTAATTCATAAGAAACTCCTGTGGGTTTTTTCCTTTAAGTCCTAAACCTGACTTCCTATCCTTAAAAGTTAATGTGGGAGTATATTTTCTGGCTGGAGTCTAGGTAGCAGGTACTGAGTACCCAGCACGGAAACAGTGTAGTGCTACTACTTGTAGTGGCACTACTCGTAAATACAAAAGCTATTTTCTCAAAGGGGCCTTCACTATAATGGTAGCATTCTAAATTGATGCAAAGAGTGGGGGGTTTCATCACTGCCTTTTCAAGAGATGGAATCAGCAACAGGGACATGTTTATGAAATAGTGTAAGAAATTAAAGTTGTATCCTCTGTGTGAGCAAATGTTTAGTTTTTAAATCATGAAAATAAAAAGACAGACGAATGTAGAAGACTGCAACTCTTAATAACTTTGCATGTACAGTTTATGGTCACCCCCTAGTAATTGGTCAAAACTAATACAAATAAAGTAAGAAAAGAGATTATAGATAAGATACGGCTACCATCACTGCAATAGAGAAGTAAATAAAAGATGGCTGCAAGCATTGCAACCATTAGGAAAGTAATGGAAAGCCACCTCTGTGGAAACTATTAATGCCAAAAAGAGTGTGAAATTAAGTACTAGGCAGATACACTAGATGCATGTTTGATGTAGAATATATTTCTATTCTATTATTTTCAAAAAAAAACTGACAATAGACTTAATAATCTGTCCTGTGTATTTGATGAAAGTGAAGGCACACCCAATTAATGTACCTGCCAAATTTGGTGTCATCCTGACCTGTGGTTCATGGGTTGCTCAGAAACTGATGGTGAATTTAATGAGTTCTGGTGACAAAAACTTGGTTAATGCAACATTGTAATCTAATGCCATTTAATACTTTATACAGCAAAATTGTAACCTTGCCTAAAGCATCATACTTTAACACTATCGCCCCAAATAAGAAAAGAACTGTGACAGCATTAGTGAAATACAAGAGGAGTTTAAGAGGAAGATGTAAAACAGAGGTACACTTTATTCTAAAAAAGCTAAGATCTTAAGTCAACAGCCTGAATCCTCAGGACTCAGGAGCTGACATATATGAGAGCAGAAGCAGTGGCTTGCTCTCTGGCTGTTTGTAAAAGGAACTGCCACAACTGTCACTTTTTCCCATGAATGCAGTACGGCAATGTCAAAGAAAATGTAAACCGAATGAACACTGTGAAGAAGGCAAGAACTAAATCAAGTAGAGTGACTGCATAAATAGACCAGTTGAGTGTGGTTAGCCGGTGCTAAACATCAGTCACGCTCTGGAAGTAACCGACAAGCTTTCACTAGGTTTACCCAAGTGGAACGATACAATAACTCAAACTCACTTCCTTCATGTCTGACAGGTTATCATACCAACTTGCCACAATGTGTAGATTAATAAATAATACAGATGTAGGTGTCTTGTATGTTTATGTGCTTTATGTATTTTAATTGTGGCAATGTTTAAAAGGTGCTGTAGGTAGGATTATGAAGATCCAGGACTTAGCCAAAGAATAACAACTTCTCAGTCCCTCCCCCCTTTCTGCTGAAGCCCAAACAGTCTTCTAAGCCCCTCGCCCCACCAGGGAGAATGAATGTGTGTGCATGAGCAGTGATTGACACGCAGTTAGACACCCCCCGCCCGGCCATGATTGGAGCATCTGAACAGGGAGCGATGGATTTTTGCAAATCACACTACAGGCTGTAGGTGGTGCCAGAGGAGCCAGATTTTTTTTTTTTATTGCCTGCTTCATATAGTTCTACTGGAACATAGTGGTCAGTTTCAGCAAATATGACAGAAAGTTAGTTTTATAAGTCTTACCTACTGCATCTTTAATGTTTGTTTTCATGATCTATAAATGCTGTGCTGCTGCACATTGGAGATTTGTTGCACAAATGTCTATGTCTAAGCAATTGTCCCTATTCAAATACACATGAAATTAAATGGAAAAAAATGAGTCGAAGTGTGAGTTATAGAAATCACACAATAATAGATGCAAGACGGTGACAGATTTGAGTTTTGTGGATTCACAGAGTTGAGTAAAGTTGCAAATGGGAAATCAACGTGCCATCATTTTCAGAGCGACAAACTGTTTCATTTGGACTAATCAACACATTGCCCCAAAACACATGCAAATCCTAACACTATGCCAATTCTACATGAGTCACAAAGCAACAGTAAGTGATGATGGCAAACATGATTATATGGTAGGGCCAGTCGGAAAACGTGGAAGCTTTAAAATGAATACACACAACAACTTAATTAATGCAGTCCTGTGCAGACAGTTCCTCTGGAGTTACGCAATTAATCCACTTCATTAGTGTCTAGAGAGACAACAGACAAGAGATGAGAGAGCCAGAGCATGGGGAGAGAGGAATTGGGAGACAGAAAGAGTAAGAGCCTGCTTTGTTAGTGTTCGAAAGAGACACTTTTCAAGGCAGTAATTATGACGCAGAAAGAATGTAATTATTTTTCCCAGAATGCCAGAGGGCTCCGAGTGTCTCCTAATAGTGATGGGTGACAATCTAATAGACCATAGATGTAAGTAGTGCATGGGGTTTAATTGGTATTTAAACGCAAATAGCTTGTCTGAACACATCCAGGCTCGTTCCTAAAGGTGTCGGCAGTGCCTCCACCCTGTGATCCCGCCTGGCATGATGTGACAAATTTGATCAGAGAGAAGTGGTGTCGCTGTGCATCTCACACAATCTGACAGCTTGCAGTAATAAGCCTAAGGTATCGTGAGTATTTTAAAACTGTCACGTTTCGCACTTCCCCAGGGATTCTCAAAATGCTTCATACCAAATCCACAATTAAAGGCAGAGACTTAATCTTAATAGAGATTGCCACGGGTGACTTGAGGATGTTTTGTTGCAGATTGCACCATGTGTCTGCACTGTGGGAATGAGTACAATGTAAGAAAACAGTAGATGGCAAGAATCACAGCTGTTTAACTTGACGTTATTCGAGTGAATAACTTTTCCAAATGACTTAACAGTGATCTTTGAAAGATGGTTTTGGCGTCTTTGCTTTACAAGATGGTAAATAGTGTAGAGAGGTATCTCAACCTCACATGAGCAAAAGTGACAGAATAAATTATCCCCTGTAATGGGTGAACCACTTTGCACCTTGTTGCTGCTTTTTCCAGGGTGTGAACACAGCTTTATGTGAAATGAAACAGTCTCTGTATAACTCCTGCGGGAGAGCCACAGTGATGAGTTAAAACGTCTGGACTCCTAATGGACGGCTTGGTCTTGAGAACAAACCACAGAGGTTTTTCTTTTCTTTTTCCCCCTGAGCCTCTGTCAGCTCACATTTGCGCATTCTGCTCACACAGTCATTTCCTTTCCTCGCTACTCAGCCAAAAAGTCGATTCAAGAAGCTTAGTATTCTGATTGAAATCATAAATCCATTTTATTCACTTCCTGATTTTCATTTTGTAAGACCTATTATTGAAGGAAGGGCTATTGAAAGCTCAAAACGCAAAGTATGCAGTGACATTTAAAGTAAGTCCGTGCAACAAAGTGATGGAGCTGGTAGCATCAAAACACTCGGTCTCCGAGAATGTCTGCTTGGAAGCGGAGTGCAGTTTGTGTGACTGTGGCTCATGTTGACAGATGTGATAAGCAAGCTGAACTTTATTCTAATAAACCGTGTAGGAGGGTTACGCTCACCACCACCCCCAGTACTCTGATCAGCGTTTGAGCTGTGACCCAGCTCAAAGCCAACTTCTAATTGTGACAAGGCACATATGGCAGATAATTATTCTGAATAATCTGTTGCCATGGCGATGGTTGACCCTGATAGCCAGTGATGCACCCTCTTCATGTCCAGCTCTGTTGTTGGAGGCAGTTTTTGCCTATTTGCAAGCTTAAAGTGCTGGGGATTAGAGATGTACATTATCACTTTAATCTCCTCTTTAACCCCTTCAATCAGCCGCGCAGCGCCCGCAGGGAGACGGCCACAGCCACTCTGCTGAGCTGCATATGTCTACGGAAGTGGACGTACGTTTTACCGCTTGTGTATTTTATGAAAGCCTAATACAAATAAGATTTTATTCTCTCAGTGGCGCTGTCCTATCTCAGTAATCCACTTCAATCCTCATCTCCATCAGCCCCTTTCAGTGTCTCTAAGTGTACGCCCATGATAAAATACACCAAGCTACTATTGAGCTCTTACTTACTCGGTCTCCCCCTCCGACAGTCATATTCTCCAAACCGGATAAACAAGCCTTTCGCTCTTGAGATGTATAAAATAGAAAAGAAAATTTACTGGTGAGGCATCCCTCCAGATATCCCCTCCCTGAGCTGTGAGAGCATGAAATATGAAATTGCTCTGAGTCATTATTGAGTGGCAACGGCAAGATAATTTGTTTGGAGTTTAAAAAAATGTTGGGATTGAAAGTGACTCAAATAAATAACAGTCACAAAGCCATTACAAAATGCATTAGGTACAAATTACCACTTTAATATGGTAATGATTTAGTTAAAAAAACAGCAGACATTTTTTTTAAAGATGCCCATGAATTACAGGCACATTTAAAAAAATTTAAAAAAGTTTTAAGTGGATTATGACACGAAGGTGACTCACACACTTTATAAAACAAATAATACTAGCAGTAGTATCAACACACAAGATGGGAAAGTTAAAATGCAAAATATATGGAAAAAGTTGTCTGTCAGGTAGTTTACTGATAGCGTCTAATGGGAATCCAAGCCACCGTCGTTTCTGTGACCCCTGACCCATCCCGCTACAGGGCTGACAGCAGCTGTCATGCTCCGCATACTGGAAAACCACAGCACACAGCAAACACACCACAGCCATCTAAAATATAAAACACATTATCATCATTTTCTCTGCCCGGCTGGCTGATGACAGACAGCGCCATGACCCTGAAGTGCACAATGTCAGTCTATCAAGACAAAGGTCAGCAGACCCTCCTCCTTCCTCGCTCCTCCCCCTCGCCACTCATCCCAAACCTGTCATTGTCCCCCCTCACATCCTTCTCCCCTACATCCACTCCCTACAGTGCTAAAGAGTTTCTCTCTTCATCTTCAACACATTTGCAATAAATCAATGTGAGCTGAGGGGCTGTAGAAATACTGCGAGTCTGATTGATTTGTTATGTTAGCACATTACAGAAGCCTGTGAGGAGCCCGCCACATTCCATTCCCCAAGTGAGAAAAGCAGAGAGAAAGAGAGAGAGAGAGAGAGAGAGAGAGAGAGAGTGTGAGTGAGCGAGTGAGTGAGTGAGGGAGTGAGTGAGTGAGTGAGTGAGTGAGTGAGAGAGAGAGACGGAAAGAAAGAACGAAAGAACGAAAGAAAGAGAGCGAGCATGCATTTAACATGCAGGGAGGATTAAAGAAAGACTGTATGAACCAAAACAATTTTTATGATTTGTCGGTGATTATGTGACAATTACTTTTTCCGTCTAGTCACAAATTCAGTGTTGGAAAAAAAGCACAGCTCAGTTTTATTTTTATACCTTTTACACCACCTTGTCTAAAAAATTTCTGGACATCACACTTTTTTTAAAAATAAGTTCTTTCACACTCTCTGTAGTCCATCCCCAGCCCTTGCAAACTCCATCTATTAGTCATTGCATCTGTAAGGGAGATTTGACTAAAGGTGGCAGACAAATGGCTGAGGATGTGCTGTGCTGACAGGTGAATAAGGGTTTTTATATTACCAGAGTTACTTAGACTGAAACAACGAGTACCATATTATCTGACAACGTAGCCACAAATTCCCATTTGAGATTTTTGATGGAAAAAGATGAAAGTGAGGTAGTGTATCGCGTAGAAAGAAAAAAGGTTTTATAGCTATATTTTAACTTTTGCTCTCAGTGTGCATCCACAAGATTTTACATAATATATAGCCAACTAAAAAAGATTCCAAAAACACAGATGGAGGAAACATAACTCTGGTTGCAACAGCATGATTAAATACTGGCAAGGAATGGGAGCTCCCATTGACATACTATAAATTTAAATTATCTTCCCATGATCAAGGTGGAACTATATATATATATATATATATATATATATATATACACACACACACACACACACACACACACACAGTGGGGCAAAAAAGTATTTAGTCAGCCACCAATTGTGCAAGTTCTCCTACTTAAAAAGATGAGAGAGGCCTGTAATTTTCATCATAGGTACACTTCAACTATGAGAGACAAAAGGAGAAAAAAAAATCCAGAAAATCACATTGTAGGATTTTTAATGAATTAATTGGTAAATTCCTCGGTAAAATAAGTATTTGGTCACCTACAAACAAGCAAGATTTCTGGCTCTCACAGACCTGTAACTTCTTCTTTAAGAGGCTCCTCTGTCCTCCACTAGTTACTTGTATTAATGGCACCTGTTTGAACTTGTTATCAGTATAAAAGACACCTGTCCACAACATCAAACAGTCACACTCCAAACTCCACTATGGCCAAGACCAAAGAGCTGACAGAGGACACCAGAAACAAAATTGTAGACCTGCACCAGGCTGGGAAGACTGAATCTGTAATAGGTAAGCAGCTTGGTGTGAAGAAATCAACTGTGGGAGCAATTATTAGAAAATGGAAGACATACAAGACCACTGATAATCTCCCTCGATCTGGGGCTCCATGCAAGATCTCACCCCGTATATATATATATATATATATATATATATATATATATATATATATCAATTTGAATGTGACAGTTATGACTTTATGGGATTTTATCCATACTACTGTCAAATTGTATTCCCCTCAAATGCCTGGAACATAACCGGGTTGCTCTCTGCAGGGTATTAACTGTGTCCCCTATCCTCTCAACCTGTTTATAATTTTAATTATTTATACTCCGTTGTATATTGAAACTTGGCAATCTACTTAAAATATTGCAAGTCATCGTTTCACACACTTCTTCTGAACAGAATCTTTGCCAAGATTGAATGGAACTTGTACATTTCTAGACTTCTCCAAATCTAATCTGATACCTCAATGTTTTGACACTTTTCTCCAAAACAAGTACATGAGTGAACAGGAAATACTGCAACTGGACAGGCTGTACCCTGCTTTTGATAAATGATACAGACACTACATATGATATTCTTGCTTTTATTTCACCCTCCCCACTTCAGATACAGCATAGGCTTGGAGAACACAGAAGTTAGACATAATGGCCCTCATTTATGAAACGTGCATATGACCTAAAACAGGCATAAGACGGGCGTACGCCGATTCCTATGCAAAGCAAGGCATTTATCAATTTGAACGTGATCTTAGGCTGCCATAAAATCTCACGTCTGGTCTGAACTTGTGTACGCAAGTTTTCCAGTATGACTAGCGGTGGTTCATGGTATAACCACCCGGTTTAGTTGAAGTGTGTAGTGTGGACTTGCCGTGCAGCATATAATCAGTTTAACAGGAGAAGTCATCAGTTGATCACTTATCGGCAATGGCAGAACTGGCTTTTAGAAGACCTCTATGCGCCGGTTCAACACATACGCACACAGGCCACGGTGGAGAGCTCCATCGGATTGATTAAGGGCAGATGGCTCTGTCTTGCATCAGCGGGGGGGACCCTACTATACGCGCCAGAAAAAGCCTGCAACATTGTCTTAGTCTGTGGGGTTCTGCACAACATCGCGCAGGAAAACAGGGTGCCATAAATGTAGTGATGGAGCCAGATGACCCGATGCCCAGAGACCAGTGTCCAGCACAGCCCCAAATGAGGGCTTTACGAAGGAGACAGGATATTATTCCTTGCTTTTAAAAGGTATAATGTTATGTTTGGCAATGATATTCAATACAGGAAACATGATGATGCACAACATTTTTATTTATTCTTCAGGTTTTCGGTTCTCTTTTAAAGTGTTGTTAATCGCCACAAGTGAACAATTTATTTCTGCCATTGACCGACATATTTCGGCTTGTTTTTCCAGCCCATCTGCTTTCAGTGTCGGGGTGGCGGAGGACACGCGCTCTCCCTCACAGCTCACGGTTGCCTGGCTTGGACCGATGAAAAGAAACATGAGTAAAATAAAAAGACACTGCATAAACTCAGCTACTGTGTGTTTATTTAAATATAAGTACACCTACATGTAGGCCTAAGAGATTGCAACATAAGCCTGTATATTACTAGGACTATGGCATACGTATATGTCAAGGATGTATAAATTAAATAAACTTCAGCTGGAGTCCGATTTACTATGGCAACACTTGACCGCATCAGTGATCTCTTTCCATTCCACATTCTTTCTACAGCCTTTAATACCAGTTTTCAGGCTGCCAAATAGTACACACGTAAGTGCAAATGAATCTGATACCCCATTTACACGTACATGGTTATTTTGAAAAACTGAGACATTTCCCTTTCTTTGTGCCCTTTGTTTACACGCAAACGGAAAATTCGCCTCTGAAAACGATTCTTTCTAAAAACTCTGGCCAGAGTGGAGATTTGGGAAAACTTTGTTTGGACGTTTGCATGTAAACTGAGACAAACGGAGGTTAAGGCAGCCGAGGAAGTGAGGAAGAGAAGAGAGAGGAAGTGATTAATTGCCGTTGTTGCTATTTTTGGGATTCTGATTGGCTAATGTGGGCTTGAGCTTCTCGATACACTGCCACCTACAGGTTTGGCATGCTCTTGATGGCATATACACGCGTACGTGTAAACGAACACTTTTCTGAAAATGGAGAAGTTAAAATATCCGTTTATGAGAATAGCCGGCCACGTGTAAACATAGTATGAGATATCAGGGTTTCAATCTCTACCTCTGAAAAGTGCCGCTTCTTATCCGGATTACGTCTCGCCATGTCGTAAATTGTAGGGGCCTCAAAACCGAGAATATATTGGGGCGTGATATTTAAATTACGATTGTTTCCAGCCGCTGCATTTATGAATGTACGCTTTATCAATCAATGATTCTTACGCTCCTATTGGTGTGATACAAATGTTTCATGAATCACACGTGAAGCCTGTCATAAGATGATTTCTGTACTCATATCTGCGCTGGTTTCTACTTTAGGTTGATAAATGAGGGCCAGTGTTTGGGAATGTAGCCAGCAAGATTATCACAAAAGAGAGCACAACGCTGGTCAGCCTGACTTTCATTATCGGCCAATTTTTCTAACGTGTCTAAAGAGCTTCCGTTATGAACCAGTTGTAATTTGTTGGATTCTATTGTATTGCACAGATCCAAGCATGCAAGTTAGGCGAGTGACTGAACACCGCAGGTTTTGACAGAATAGGTTGGCCAAGTCCTTGGGTAAAATAACACAAACATCTGCAGTCAATCACAACAACAAAACTAAGATATTAACAAATTATATTCTAGACTTTAATAAGCAACTTCCGCTGATACAATCTCAACAAAACATTAAAAGCCTGACGACTACTGACACTATTAAAGAAAGATATGCCGGCATTTTTACTTACCAAAACTGCCAACTGCCTTATCGATCGTGCTTGTACACTCACATTATCATACTGATTTTTAAACCACACCACAGCTCTAGGGATGGCAATGTCCATCTGTTGGTCAGTCTACCACTTTGGTCCAGACTAAAATATATAAACAAATGGATTGCAATTCAATTTAGTTCAGACATTTGTATTCTCAACAGGATGCATGGTTATAACTTTGGTGATCTTTAACTTTTCATCTAGCACCTTCATCAAGTCAACATATTAAACTGTTTAAATTGTGTAATACTTTGTATTATGACCAAATACAGTCAAAACTAATATTCCAATCAGTTAGCATGCCAATGGTATACAGTATAGCATACATGTATTAGGGAGATTAAGATAAAGAACTAGTCTCATCTAAAGTAAAAGAGGTCAAATTAGAGCTGTAACAATTCCAAATTTTGCAACAATTAATTGTCTCAGAAATAATTGCGAAAACAATATAATTGTCTCTTTCAGTCAATTTAAAAAAAAGAAGCATTTATTTATTACTTTTATAAACAAATGAAAGTTTTTTATGAATCCCAGGATACATCTTTTCGTTCTGTGACCCAGATAACGTAACGTTTTGCCCAAACAAGGCATTTTTGAAGCGGCAAAAATAGTCATCACTATTGGCAAAACTAAGTTTTCCCCCATTTTTGTTGCATGTATAGGGACAAGTGCAAATAACTAACAATTTAAATAATAATAAAATGATCACAGTTATAACAGTCCTCTGGGGAAAAAAATGGTGGGTGGTAACGATTTGCTCAAGAGTTCGACCAATAATCACTTAAGTTAATTACAATTTGGCACATCTAAACAAAATCAACAATTGCCATCAACAGTCATACCTTAGCTAATGTTAGTAATTAATTGCGGTTAAACAAAGAAACGATTACATAAAAATATTGTGATTAGACAACTATGTTAATAATTGTTACAGGCCTAGGTAAAATATATCCATTAAGTTAAATTCTTGCCTGTATATTTTCCCCATTTAGCGAACACTTTTAAAACACTTTAAATATGTACCGTTTTACTGTGCTTGTGTTTTCTGTAATGTACTCCATTACATGAAGAGTATGTGTGGGTGCATGTGTTTCAGGTTTCATGTGTCTGCTTGCACAGAGGTGTCTGTGTGCTCGAGTGATTGGTTCTCTAAAGAATATGTCCTGTTCGCCATACTGCCAAGTTCCACAACATCAGCAGAAAGTACTGGTCTGCAGTGCTCTACATTTCCATATCCAATCTCATTCAGACTTAGGTATTGCCGAGAGATGCAGAATTTCACCAGAGGAAACAAGGCAAACCAAATATAGTAAATATGAGCTTGTCATGAGCAGGGGGCCAGAAACTGTCCTCAAATGAAATGCAAGTTGAAATGTGCAAAAAACATCCTGTTTTACTCTCCTGCTAATGAAAAACGCAAGCCAGATGGTGTGCGACAGAGTCACTTCCAACAGTTTGATAACTCTGAAGTCAAGAACAATAAAAATGTTTCTTCCCAATGATATAATAGATTCATCTATGTGAGGTAAAGAGGGATTTATTTTCAATATCAATCCATCTCCTGAATTTTTTTGATTGATTTTACCTTTGAATAATTTAAAGGGAGGGTTTTGGAACAGCAACAAGCCATGGGAGTGAGTCCTACAATCCCTCATTTATTCAAATGCACTACTTTCCCCCAGCACATCTGAATAATGGCACACAGTCTGCCAGATTGAATTTTTGATGATGAATAAATAATGGATGTTGGTGGATAAGTCTGTTAATATATTAGCCATGAGTTTGTCATAACTGTTTAATAGGAAAGCTGCAATAAATAAATGTGTGTCTCTCTGTGCCTCCTTCTATCTGTCTAGTTCTAAATATTTTTTATGCATCATTCAATTTTTATCGCTCTCCTGAAACTATCCTCACTCCGAATGCTTTTCTTATCCTCATATCAGCCACCTAACCTCTTTCATGAAGTTTTCTTCTTACTCCGCATATCACAGATGTAAAATCACATTTTCGTTTCAGTTATGTGAGCGTACTGTATCTGTCAGTGGTAACCGTTTTGCTATACACGGATGATATTGAAGATGATACTGACCACGAGCCATATCTCAGGTGGTCAGTGTTATCCTAGTCCATATCCACAACCTTCGACTTCTGGGATTGCTTCGATGCCGCCGGAAATTCTGCCGGATGTCCTTCTTTTCGGCCGGATGTCTGTTTCCTTCCGCTTTCTTTGTGTTGGAATTTTGAACTCCAGTCGGTTCATGAGGACTTTAGTTAACTGCTCCGCACATCTCTGCAAGGTAAATCCAGACATCTAGCTAGACTATCTGTCCAATCTGAGTTTTCTGTTGCACGACTAAAACAACCTTTGAACGTACACGTTTCACTAAAAACAAGTTCCTTTCCGAGGCTTATCACCACCCATGACGATTCGGATTGGTTTAAAGAAATGCCAATAAACCAGAGCATGTTTTTCTCCCATCCTGGAATGCTGTGTGGACTAGCCAGACCCTCCTCCACAGCGCTGTGTAGGAAGGTCTGGCAAAGCAAAACTAGTAATATCCTTACGGACAATGTGACATACATTTAAAAGAAAGAATTGTGCTTGTTTTTTTGGTGTAGCATCTCATCATTTCACAATTCATGTGTAGCTTGTTAAAAACCAAAGCACCTGTCCCTGACACTAAATATATATCTGAAAATGATGCGGTTTTTCTGGCATCGATAACGAGGCAATCTTCCAATTCTTTGCATCCAATTCACAGATCAAGAATACTACTTAATAGGGACAACAAGGATGTCTCAGCCTTCATCCTTCTAGTCAATTAATGCTGCTATTAACCTTGAGACACCTGATGGTGCCTGGCCCATAATGATGCTATTATGTTTTCAACAGTAGCTTAAGCAAGTCATTAGCAGGAAAATATATGAAGTCAGTTTGCTAAGGAAATGACTCCATTTGGCTCAGAGGAGAACCAATAATGTGATTTCAGAAAGACTACCAGGTATGAGAGAGCTAGAGAGCAATGCAGCTCAATAACGGGCACATTGGCAGTTTAACATCAAGATTAACAAGAAGGCCCTCTGTATGATAGCAGGGAAACCGATACCGCACACTATGATCACTATTTTAACAATCAGCTGTGGCAAGCTGCCAGGTATTCTCTGCATTCCAGTAGTTTTCACTGAGGCCCTGTTTACACAAGAACACTTGCAGGTGAAAACGTAAAAATATTTTATCAGATGTGCCTTTCGTTTAGACGGCGACGGCATTTTTTTGGGACTTAAATACGCAAAAAAGTGAAACCACCCTCCAGAGTGGAAATCTTAAAAACATGCCACCGTCGCGTTCCCGTCTAAAGGGTAAAAACACAAAAGTCTGCAACCTCTATTGCTGTGGTGGCTGGCGACCCACCCACCCCATATTTCGTTACATTAATCAAAATATATACATAGTGATTACTTGCCCATGGCCACTTTGCCGTTGGGTATCCACAGCCTGCCTATACTTAGTCCGTATGGCTTTCAGCTTTGATGATATCTGACTTTTACAGTGAAATACGGTCCATATGTCTATATATTTTGACTGACCGGACTCCCAGTCCACGCCCTGTTGTGCCACCTCCTCGTCTGTCCAGACAAAATTGTCAGCTCGCCATGTGTTGGTTTCGCGCAACTAGGGAGAGAAGTAGAAGGAAGGTGTGTGTTTATGTTGAGTTAAAACTGCATTGTCATCCTCGTCCCTCTCTCCAGTAATATTCTTCTGCTCCAGATGCCGTGCCCAGAGTAGACTGATTGCTTGATTAAACTTCTCCATTTATCATAAATTATTCACTGGAGTCTAATTAATTCCCTTATTATTTACTGTTCCGTCCGCATTCTTAGTCAGACATGTAACCCATCACAAAAAGGAACTGCGCTTGCGTGCGGACGTGATTTGTTGTGCATGCGCGCTCGTATGCATGAGCGTTGATTAATAATGCACCGAGGGAACAAAAAGAAGAAAGGCCATTATGCTGTGGGAAGTAAGTTCCTTTAAAAGCAGCCCACTAATCTCACGTCTCTATTTGATCTAGACTCTAGCGTCACATGGGCGGGGCTCTTTACCTTTTCGATGGAGATCGCCAGGAGGAAATTAGACACTTCTCACTGCAAGTATGGAGATAGAGCCTTATCGGTCAGTGGAATGGGCCTGGCTAGTTGTCCATCAAGACTCTGTAACACGAGCACACATTGTGTCGCTCTCATCCCTCACTCCACCACTGCGCCTCATTTCCAGCCTACTCTTTTCCCTCTACCTGCAAGCCTCTCATCTGCCTCTCACTGCTGATGTCCAATGAATTTTTAATGATGATTTAGCAGGGGTGTGAATGATAAATTTCAGACTGGTGATATTTCAGTCTTCGAGGGTCAAATATTAGGGTTAATACAGTATATTAATATGTACCTTTCCTTTAGAGTGTTTTTTTACCTCCACCTTAATGACCCTTATGTCACACACAAATAAGAATGCACGAGAGGCTGAATCCTGCTGATGGAAATCTAATACCTCAGCCTGCCTTGTCTCCCTCTCTCCCTCACTCTCTCCCACACTTTTAGCTCTTCTTCTGTGAAACCCTGCCCATCAGGTCAGCTTGCTGACACATCTGTCAATACATGCTCTGGGAGGTAGAGTATAACCTTGCTCTTTGGTAACTTCCTAATGTTTTCTATTCAGCATTTCTTCACATCCATTCAAAAAGGCACAGAGACATGGAAGGAAACCAACAGAGTGACCATGTAAATTATGCGCGCACATACACAAATACCGACAATGGACAGCATGTGTACATACCAACACACATTCTCACACACAAAGCATGGGCAACATACAAAATCAACACAATTACCAAGAATCACGAATTAATTAGGTACAATTACTTTCTATTGCAGCTGTTGTGTTGGATGCGGGTGAGCCCTTGGTAATGCTTTGGGGCTTCCGCGATGAGCCTTGTAACTGATCCAAGAGCCGACTGGAAAAAGGCTGTCTCTCCTCCAACAGCAACATGTGGTATATCTGATAACAATCCTTTGTTGGAGGTATGTAGGATTTGGAGCAGCTGGAATATATCTGCGTCATCTCGCAAAAAAAAAAAAAAAGGTACATGTGCCCCCAGCTAGCCTGCTGAACACTGATCTGGGACCTACTGTGAGTCATGCTTTCCAACCCTCCCGTGTCCTTTCTACTCTACACTGTGTTACTCTTTGTTGCTCTACTCCGGCTCTTATTTTTATTTTTGTGTATAATCGACTCCTGTTTTCATTCTTGTTCCTGTCCTTCCTTTGCCTTGTGCTTTTTTCTCTGAAGGCCTCCTGGCCACCTTGTAGCATTAGAAATCCAATATTAAAATGTCCTGTCACTTCATATCAACAAGAGATATTGAAAGGAAGAAAATGAGAAAAAGACACAGACGCGCATGAGGGTCAGATAAGAAAGGCGGATAGAGGAAGATCAAGGCCATAAGCACATGGGACAGCTTCCGTCATTTGTAACCCTCAGACTAGTAATACCCCTGGTTTCACAGGACTACTGTACATGCATGTTGCGCAAAATGGCTCCTAGCTGGCTGCAGCAGAAACCTAAACAAATGAACACGCTGCTCCATTAAGGCACTAAATCACTTCCTATGCAAAAAGCACTCTTCACTTATGTAACGACTTGACAGTAATGGCTCATTACCACTTTGATCCACCAACACACACACTCCTCTCACACATTCATTCCTTTATTCTAACAATAGGCCTACACTCCTGCCAAACCACTTAGGTTTTGATCGCACAATTCAACAATGGGCTTCAACTATACAACGCTTATATAGTATATAGATGTGTCCAAAGCTAAAAAGAAGATAATGTTCCAACGATGAAAAATGATCAAAAGAAGAGAGGCAATAGGAAAAGGATTCGTGTGTGAGGAAAACATGCCCACTGCAAGATGAAAAACACACTGAAACATTAAGGCTTTGAAATGTATTATAGTGCATGCCAATTAAAGGAAATGTTGTCATGAAGAGCAGTACCAAAGTCAGAATCAGAATCAGAAAATCAGAAAAGCTTTATTGCCAAGTATGTTTACACACACAAGGGATGTGTCGTGGTATCGTAGGTGCAGGTCACATTAAAGCATTAAAGCAACATGCACAAACACACTGAGTCGCCATATGAAATCAATAACACCAAGTTATTGCTTTTTTTTTGATGAATTGAATAACTCACCCTCTACTCCCACCCCCATATTCAAGGGATTGATGCAAGCACAGACGCAAACAAATATTAAACTTTTTTTCTGTTTTATATACTGTACAACTGTTAAAAAAAATACTGTAGCAAAGACAAAGACAGACATGACCTAATATGATCAAGCTCTCCTCTGAGACAATTTAACTTCTTTCAACAGCAATCTACACTACTGGTCAAAAGTTTTAGAACACCTCAATTTTTCCAGGTTTTTATTGAAATTCATGCAGTTCAATGTCTTACTGTACTCTGAAATGAAAGAATAGAACAAATGAACAATTTAAGTTAAAAAAGAAATCATGGAATCAATTTATAAACCAAAATGTATTCTACATTTTTGACTCATCAAAGTAGCCCCCTTTGGCAGATATAACAGCTGAATACACAGTTCTGGCATAGATGGGACTTATGTTTTGGGTCATTATCTTGCTGTAGGATGAACCCCTGACCAACTAGGCGCATACCAGAGGTCACTGCATGGTGCTGCAAAATGCTGTGGTAGCCGTTTTGGTTCAGGGTGCCTTTCACTCTGTACAAATCACTGACCGTGGATCCAGTAAAACAGCCCCAGACCATCACGCTTCCTCCTCCATGTTTGACAGTTGATGTCACACACTGAGGAACCATCCTTTGGCCTACTTGACGGCGTACAAAAATCCTGCGTGATGAACCGAAGATTTCAAATTTTGTTTCATCAGTCCATAACACCTTCTTCCAGTCTTCAGTAGTCCATTGACAATGTTTCTTGGCCCAGGCAAGCCTCTTTTTCTTATTCTGACGTCTTAGTAATGGCTTTCTTGCTGCAACTCGACCTATCAAACCTGCAGCTCGAAGTCTTCTCTTTACAGTTGAAACTGAGACTGGCTTATTACGACCACTATTAAGCTGTGCTTGAAGCTGTTGTCCTGTGAGCCGCCTATCACGCAAGCTGTTGACTCTCAGAAACTTGTCTTCTGATTCTGTTGTGGCTTTGGGTCTGCCAGACCTCTTCCTGTCAGACTTTCCCCCAGTTTCTAAGTGCCTTTTGATGGTGAAGAAAACTCTACTCACTGACACCTTGACTTTCTTCGCAATTTCTTTGTAGGAAAGACCAACATTCTTAAGTGTTATGATGGTCTGTCTCTCTTCCATTATTAATTGCCTTTTTCCCGCCATTTTTATGGCAAAACACTACTTTCTGCAGTACAATACTGTTCAAATAATGCTTACGAGGGTATGGTACCACAGTGTGTTCCAACAATACTTTTATACAAACAGAGGGGGTTGGAAGTAATCCAGACAAGTTGGAACACCTCTGGGAATTGGTAGCACCAACTTTCAAAGCTTGATCAACCTCCATTGCTGCAGAACAGCTTTACATTGTTAACCCATTTCTTGTTCCCTGAAAAAGGCCTTTTTGTAAAATACTGAAATGTACATTATTTTTCAGTTTTGGGTAACCTTACTTTTTTTTTAACCTCAGGCAGTTCACCACTTACCTTTGTACCATTTCAAGCTACTCATTGGACCTGAACTGCTAAAATGTCAATAAAAAAAACTTAAAAAATTGGGGTGTTCTAAAACTTTTGACTAGTAGTGTATGTATACATGGATGCACAAATAGAAACATGTATGTACACACACACACACACACACACACACACACAAATCCTTACAATGCTGTCAAACCCTCACATTACACGTGTGAAAAAACATCTCACACTACGAGTCTTTTTGAGAGTTTTCATCTGTACAGACGGAGGCACGCGCACATAAACCGACAGTGAGAAAGACACACTACAAAAGAGTTGAAATGCCCCAATTTTTACATGCTGAACCTGTTTGAGTGGCAGGATTTGTACATATCAATGCACCTGCCAGCTATGTGTTTTGGTATGTGATCTGACAAATGGATGAAGCACTTTTTGGGCCTTGAAAAGCTTATATCTGGCGGGTGTTTTTCTCGAAGCCACCCTGAGCGGGGCAAGACAAGACAGAAGCTGAGGTTGTTAAGAGTTGCACTGCTGCCATAGCAGGACCCACCACAGGGAAATCACAGGCCCACTGAACCAGGGAACTCTCTCCGCTCTGCTCTAGTCCACACTGCTTCCTATACCTCCAGCCAGCTCAGCAGGTTCGTTAGTTTGACAAGAATACCCACAAAACCAGCCAGCCCATCATCTCACACATACAGTACAAAGCTACAGTCTTCACCTCTTTAATTACTTACTGTGATTGAAAGGTCACAAGCTTATATCAGCGATTCTAAAAGGTAGCAATTTTCAAATCGCAAGAGCTGCCATATTATTCAGAATTTACACCATGTCTCAACAAGCTGTAGCAAGTGAAAGTTGACCCAGGCAGCTGTTGCTTTCATCAGCTATAATGAAAACATGCAAATTTACTCCGTTGCAATTAATTAACGTTAATTCTTTGAGTTGGCAAAACAATAACAAAAAGTAATCTTGGCTGTTGTGAGGTAAATATGCTCACTCTTGGCATGCTGGCGTCTGCAAATTTAAAAACTTGACCAGACATTATATTAATGAAGAAGAAATACCACTCTGTATAATTTTTTCTTTTCTTTGAAAAAGTAAAGAGTTGGCTGCAGATTAAAATATCGATTAAAATATCTATAAAATCAGGACCTCCGGGATTCAGACCTCTTCATCTCTTCAGTCCGTGAAGCTAACGTTAGCTTAAGCAGAGTGCAATGCTACAACATTTTGCGTGTCTTCAGTCTTATATAAAAACACAGCATCAGTCGCAACTTACCAGCAGTTTCTCATTATCATCATCATAACTGTCCAACTATGCAGCCATTGTAAAAAAATTTAAAATATGTATATAAAGCCACTTTGAACATCATGATTATATTTAAATACTATTGAACAACAATAAGTATACCACTAATGTAATATCTTACTTAATAAAGTGAGATAAATTGCTAAATTCTTCTGTAGAAAAACGGCATGATTCTTTTAACGTAGAAACAAGATAAGTTTGTGATTATGTTTGGTCCAAATTGTTCAACTTTTAGAAGATAAAACGTATTGCAAATGCAATATTGGTCAGAAGAACTGCAATTAGATATTTTCCATAAATTACTCATCCAAAATCATAAAGATAAGTAGAAAGATGTACAGTATGCATGAAGGATGGTCAAGCCCTCTGAGGCCACAGTAACCACATGTGGGGGTGAGGAGTATTAAAGTGAGTTAGTGCAAATTGATAAATCCTGGCAGAGATGTTTGTGTGCGTTTGTGCCATGGCTGTCATGCAAGCCGGATATAATTTCTGAGCTGGGTCGCTGCTGAGTGTGTTTTTGATAGATGTGGGCCTGCAGTGGGTGTGCTATCAAGGCAAACCTTCCTCCTTTTTACAGCTTTGTGTCTGATGTGTTGGGGGATACATAAACATCCTGACTATAAGGTGATTTGCTAACTTATTGATGTGGTTTTGTGACTTTGATCCGTTTGTGTTGGCTCATGGTTTAAAATTGAAGCTTGGGCTATAAAAATCCAACACATTGTCCGTCATATAAACACCTCTGTGTGTGTGTGTGTGTGTGTGTGTGTGTGTGTGTGTGTGGTTCTGTGTTTATTTCAATGTGTAAGCTGGCAAGGCACAGCTGTACCTTATGGTGTTCTACTATATATACAAACAGTCCTTTAAGTGTTTTGGAAAGTTTGGAGTTCTCAGAGTGTTATTGATTGCCTACAATCCATGTGGGCAACCCCATCGGGCCTGGCTGACTTCTTAGCTCTGTGTGTGTGTGTGTGTGTGTGTGTGTGTGTGTGTGTGTGTGTGTGTGTGTGTGTGTGTGTGTGTGTGTGTGTGCATAGACCATGTGTCGTAAAGAAGAGAATTGTGTGTGTGTGTGTGTGTGTGTGTGTGTGTGTGTGTGTACCATGTGTGGTACAGAAGAGAAAGAATCCGACTGTATAACTGTGTGTGTGTGTGTGTGTGTGTGTGTGTATGGACCATGTGTGGTACAGAAGAGAAAGAATCCGACTGTATAACTGTATGTGTGTCTGTGTCTGTGTGTGTGTGTGTGTGTGTGTGTGTGTGTGTGTGTGTGTGTGTGTGTGTGTTGTACATATCACATTTAAGATTTTAAATTGAGACAAAAATCACAGTGCTCATGGCTGATTTAACAATGATGCCATGGAAACAGCTATAGCACGACCCTATAAGAAATCTAGCTAGCACCCCCCCGACGAAAGAAAAAAAAAATAAAAAATCAATATTGGTGTTTTTTAAAGCACAATATTGCATCCCTTGATGTGTGTTTTTCTTGTGTGTAGTTAATTTTTTTTTCCATGAGCAATCTTTGAGAAAATTTGCAAAATGTATCAAGCATCTTCATAAGAACTTAACTACTTAAACTGAATTTCCCTTGTATTACTGTGGTGACATTGGCAAGCAGCAACCTTGACTTATCTAAAAAAAAAAAATTCCATTTCATTTTAAATACTTTGTGTGGAAGTTTCACTGGTGTATTAACTCATGATAGTCATATTTGTAAGTCTTTTAAATAAACAAGTTAAAAGTATACGCCTCATTCCCTGTTATTATCCAGTGATTTATGTTTAAAAGCCGATTTTAAGTTGCACTTAAATCTCAATTTTACTCTAACTGGCCTCCCATCGGTCATTAAAAGGGCAGTGGTGGCAGCACACCTACTGTAGAATACAGAAACAAATCAAATATGTAGTTACCAAAGAAATACTGCGCTATGTTTTGTAATAGCCAAACAAACGGACAACAAGAGATCTCTATTACCCTATCACTCCCCTCTGGGTCTGAAATGAGTGTGTCAATAGCACCAAGGCTGGAGATAAATGTTTGGTGTTACTGCTTAAGATTACAGAGAGAGACAGGCTGACACACACAGAGAGAACGAGTATTTATGTGCATCTGTGTGTGATAGCAAAATAACAAGTGCAGAAGGAGACTGATAGATGTAGGGAGGAGAGGGACAGATAGCAGTATTAGCCATCCCCATTTCCCACAACCTCTCATCTCATCCAACATCCCCGATGCTGTCTGATCCGGAGCGAGTGCTGGGGTTGTAGGACATTCTTTGCCTTTTCATCCTCTAGGCTTTTACCACTCAGCATATTAGCTTCATTTAGGCATTCAGATTTTTTTTTCTCTTCAAGAACACAGAAAGTAATAAGAATCTAAATCACATCGGTTATCATTTTCCTTGCACAGATTTGTGTTTTTTCTGGCTAGTTCACTGATCTGAGAGCTATTAGAGTATTACAGGACACACAGTGATCAAATTAAAACCCAGGAAGGCCATATTTGATATGTGAATGACCTTTAAGAGGCAAAGCAGCTTAGTAGGAAAAACTGCTTGTATCCTCTCAGTCATTGATCAGCCCCACATCAGCAGTATAGAGCTTCCATCCACCAACTGTAATGTATGAGAATTAACTACAGCCTTGTATTAATGGATACTAATGTAACTTTACCTTATAGAGGACTCAAGCACAGGCCCAGTACAGAGTGCCACCATGCATATGACTCCCAACTGAGCTATGAAATGAAGCACAAGAAAAGAAGCCACATATCGTCTGACACCTGTCAAGCTTGGTAAACTTCAAGAAATGTGCTACAAGCATGTTTCCTTCCAACATACCTTCTGATAGCCACATAAGTAATTATTTTGAAGTAAAAGAACAACTGAGGGCAAAAAATATATGTATTTGTGTGATTTTGCTGTAGTGAAAGAGGTGGTGACGGGTGGAAAAGCAAGCAGTTTGTTTTTTTTTTATATTAGGATTAAGCAATTTACATCCATTGCTGCTCCCCTTTTTCCATAATAAATTAATTTGAACATTACAGCAACCTGGGTTGCCCAGTTACTAAAAAGTGAAAGGTTCCTATATGCCAAAACATGTAACATTCCTGATACCCTTTACTTCTATGTCAAAACATGTTTGCAATGGCTCTGAGGAAGTTTTCATATGAGCACCTTTCATTTGTCAGTGATGTCGCATAATTACTATATCCATCCTCATAGGAGGGGTAAATCATTCTGTGTGCTTCCAAAGGCGCCAAGCCTTCTCACTTCCCCGAAATCGGACTCTGTGTTCCAGGGGAGCCCTCTCCCTCATGGGCTGTCAACAGCCCTCCACTGACCTTGTGAAACATTGACTATTCCCCAAAGTGAGCTTCCCTGGCTGCAACACAACGCACGTCCGCTCCTGTCTCAAGTCATCCGAGCCGGGAGACCGGCCTAAAGAGCTCTAGGAGTGTTGATATCTATCGGAGGATGTCTGTGTGCCATGCTTCAACACCATAAACAACACATGCAGTCCAAGCTTACAGGGGAGGGGGATTTAAGAATATTTAGCTACTGAAGATGCAGCTGAGATGCGCGAAACAACTATCTGCCTGTTCACACACATTCCATCTCCTGCCGTGATTTTACCATCATTCATGTGTGTATCCCAAGTAGCCTAACTAACACAATGAAGCGTCGAGTCACGCTAAACACAAGTAGCCATGGGGTCTGTGTGATCTGCGGGTGGGTTTGAACATTATGACAGGAACAGAAGTGCCAGTGGCCAGGGAGTCGGGAAAAAGCTCATGGGCAGCTCCTGTCTCTCTACGGTGCAGAGATTCGCCCCCGAGCCACATTATCAAAGTCGGCGTGGTAACACTGCGCCAAGCAGATGCACCACTCCTCATCCACCCACAGCGCCACTAGGTTTTGCGAACATACCTGGTTTTTATGCCGAGTCCCATCTTCGAGTTCAGAAGAGCTGTTCATGATTCCCCATTGGTCATTTACCATCCTACGGAGAATCTGCGCATCAGATCCGCCTGTTTGTTCCAGGCGACAGAGAATAAGTCCGTACCTGTGCTTAAGCCTATTCCATGGAAATTGGGGTATTTAATGTAAAAAAAAAAAGAAAAAGAAAAGAAGGGAGCCACAACTACTTCTGCGGCTCAACAACCGCACACACCGCACAAATTACGCACCGAAATTCCTCCCGAGAGTCTCCTGATCTGGCCGTTATTCCAATTTGAAAGAATCAAAAGGTGTGCTCCAGGGTGTGTAACTTGACTCACAAACGCATCGCAATTGTGTGGAATTTAACAAAAAAACAAACAAAAATGAACCCCCAAAAAGATCCCGAAATCAAGTCGCAGTCCTTTTTACTCCATTAAAAAAAGGAACCGACAAAATCTTCTTTTGGCACAGATTTTAAAGTGCAACCTGACCTTTTTGTCCATCCACTCCCGTTTCTAGGATACTTTAAGACGCCAGGTTAGCCCAGAAAACTGACCGGTTATGACTGAACAGGTACAGAGGATGGAATAGGGTCGCCGAGCTGCCGCGTTCCTTTTTATCGTTCATTCGGCAAGAAGACTCCAAATACCGAGTCCAATGGATGGATGAAGCCTCCTTTATTTGCGCCAGGCTGATCTGGCAGAGATGCCTTTGACAAGACGAGTACGGGAGATTAGCGTGCTCCGTTTGTGTGCCGCACGGGGCGCTCCGTGCCTCCGACTGTCAATCAACGCGTCCCTTCGGTACGCACGCCGCGCTCCAAAGCAGCGTTCCTTTCCTGTGCCGCCCTGCCTTCAACTGCTGTGCCACTGCCACCCCGCCTGCTACTTCACTTCCACCGCACCTCCTATTCCACTGCAACCCAAACAGCAGCAGATTGTGGGAGATGCATGCTTGATAGTACACCACAGACTGTGTAATGGGTAAATGTAACATAATCCCGGATACCAGATTGCTGATAGAAATCCTCCTGCAGGAAGAAAAAAGGGCGCAAATGGACTTGAAGGTTGAAAGCAATTATAAAGATCATCTCGCCACAGTGTGTACATCATTATAATCGGATACCTGATTAGGTTTAGTAATGATCTCAAAGTCTTTAAAAGTAGCCTTTAAAAGTAAGGCTGCTTGTTTGGGAGTTTAAAGGTGAGGAAACTCATTATAGCAGAAAAAAAGATTAAACTGAATATTAAACTTATTTATCTATATTTCATAATTTATTGCACAGAAATCAAATTTAAAACCACCAAAGTCCTTCCCTAGAAGTTTCTCAGAGGTGAGCAGAGATCATTGGACATTGTATGTGTGACAAGCCAAGGTCAAGGCCCAGCACAGTGGGAAACACGAATTAAAAATAATGAGGAATAATAGCGGAAGGAAATGCACTGGGCTATGGTATGTTTTATTAGAGGTTTGTGACTCAGAAGCAGGCTTTTTGAAAAGGAAATGCTCTCAGCCATTGATTGTAATAAAGGGTGATTACAGGTCACATGAATAACTCAGCTGGGTTAACAGTAGGTCTTTTGAATGCCAGGTATTAATTAATCAACACGTTCCTACAAAAATCCATTTCCGCAATTTGCAGTGTACTCAGTTCCTGTTGAAAGGCAGCACACAAAGGCCACCCCCCTCTCTCTTATCCACAGAGTCATTACTGTTAATAATGTGGTCCACAAGAGTGGTCTTGTTTTTGCTCAGGTGGTTTGATAAAACAGAATATTATAGGTCTAATCATTGGTGCAAGAACAAGGCATGTAGATTACTCATCCTTGTGATGAACCTGCGCTCAAAGGAGCGAGGGGTAAAGGGGATAATGCAAAATAGGGTCAATGTGCGCATCGTCAGCAGGTCTGACATCAACCAGTGGATTGTCAAAGTGGAATATATTTTTGTAATGGATGACAGCCAGTGTTGGGAAGGTTATTTTGGAAATGTCAGCATTCCGGGATGGGAGAAAACATGCTCTTGTTTATTGGCATTTCTTTAAACCAATCCCAATCTTCTTGGGCGGTGCTAAGCGTTTCAAAATTTCTAACAAATGTTTAACTGTTCAAAAGGTTTAAACCTGGCAGTGTTAACCTTACAGCAGCACTCAACGCTGACTACTGTCAAATTCCTTTTAAAATCCTTCATCACATGAATTAAGATTATTAATAATTTCATTTTGAAAAATAGCCACCAACGTCAGACTTAAGCAGTTCTTTTTAATATGAGATCATTCTGAGGTTACAGATTTAAAATCATAACAAAACAAAAATATCACGGCAACGTGTGCATTACCAGTCGGTATTATGTGCAAGAATATGTAAATGTGTTTATGCAGTATGCATAGTATTCATTTTTGTGCATATTCACGTCTTGTTCTTTCGCTTTCCTTATTAGGGTTATTCCTAATAAAGAATTTCCTTACTTACTATTATCCGTGTAAATGTTCCCATTGACTGCTCTTTAAAACACCAAGATCAAAAAAAAATTTCATGACATTGTAAATAGCACGAGACTTGACATGTTTGCATAAATCACATATTTTAGAAATGTATCTTTGCGTGAATTATACAGTATGTGCTGTGAATCAGAGTAAGCTGTATTCCTTTGTAGGAGTTGATAAAAATGTCTAAATGGGTATGTCATGCATTATATGTAAAAACCAGACACATTACACGTCAATGTGTCTGGTTTTTACATATAAATATATCACTGGGACAAAAGGCAGTTAACACTAAATGTATTTACAGCCTGAGGTCATGATTCCTATTTGATTAAAAAATAGAAATGTGCAAACATTGCACATTTGCTGACAAATTGCAGGGGTATTGAATTTAGACTATATCCTTCCGGGCTTTTGACAAATATTGTAATAATATAGTGATTTCCTTCATGATGAATGAGCCATGACTTTAAGGTCAAAGAGGAAGGTGTAAAGAGAGGACTGCCAAATATAGCAGGGCAAACAATTGTAGGTAAAACATTGGACATACCAGCTGGTGGTCATGTCTTTGTCTGATAATGTGTGTGCTTGCAGGTGGGTGTGTGTTTATGTGTGTGTTCAGTCCTGGCCCCATGTTTGAATGTCACTGAAACCTGATTAGCCAAAGACATTGAGAGAAACAGGAGACGTCTCTCAGGAAGAGCTGTTTATCTCTACAATTAGACCAAACAATACAGCCTCTTATTGGCTTTGCTGTTTTTTTGTGTTATGATATCCAAACAAGCATGTGTGTTTGTATTTTGTGTGATGCTCTTGGTTCAGTGTTGCTGTCTGAGATGTTTTTTTTTGTTGTTTTTTTCCTTGGCTGTGTTTTTTTTTGGTATTGTCATGCATGGAGTGGCAGCAGGACAAATGCACAGAACTGTGAAGAACCAACAGGGTGAACTGCCCTTCCCAAAATGCCAAGCCTATAATTTGCAAAACAAAGAAAAAAAAAAAAGAAAACTGTTTGTGGAGAAAAGAAAAAAAAAAGTATTATAAAGAATATGAGTAATGCTATTGAACTGGTTATGGAATAATTGCGAGATGTGTTCTAAACAAGTGCAGAAAACCAACAGCTGTTTAAATCTAGTGAGAAGTTACAGTTAATGCACATATAGATGCACACTTTGCACAAGGTAACTCATTGTACATTGGCAAACATTCACAAGTGCGCGCGCACACACACACACACACACACACACACACACACACACACACACACACACACACACACACACACACACACACACACACACACACACACACACACACACACACACACACACAAACAATAACGGTAAACATAATCAAAGTGTCAGTCCCTCTACTCTCATCAAAAGAATACAGTGAAAAATCAATAGGGGACACAAACAGAGGCTGTGCAGGCTGAGAGAGAAGTCTCTGCTGATATTAATGTATAATGATGGTCTTTCTCCAGAGGAGGGGCAAAGTGCTCGCACCTCTGAAGTGCAAAGTCAAAGGCAGTGTTGCATCTCTCCCTGGCTGCTCTGTTAATTCCCTAACTTAGCCCGAGGTTAGCCATAGGTGTGGGACATGATTGAGGTTACTGATACATCAGATTCTTTGCAGCTCTTTGCTCTGCACTCTCCCTTTTTTTCAGTTAGAATATCAACCCTGTGGGGCAAAGTCATTTCATCAAACACTGCACATATAGTCACACTTGCAAACACACATTCTTGAGCAGAGATGGTCCAATGAGTACACAGAGTCTAGTTGCACACTCATAGAGGTGGCAATTACTAATGAAGGTAATTAGCTGTAAATCTGGGAGATGGAATTCAATAAGTGATGGTGGTGCCTGATGCTGATCACTAAATTGATTGTAATGATTATGGAAAAACATGGCAGGTGTTTCAAACACTTTATGACCAGCATACCCTCTTCTTTTCAGTCTTTAAGCTACTGAGTATCCTCTCTATCTGTGATAGTCTACAGCATTTATATACGATGGATCATATTCTGAGCTCTGCGGTTGTCATCTCCTTCTCGGCTTCCATCCTCCTCAGTGAGTCAGGTGTTCCTTTGTTGCTTTTGCAATTTCGATCCATGTTTCCGATCGGGTAGCTGATGTTGTATGACTCACGTTCTCCATGTGTCTTCATCTCTGTCTCGTTAGGAGTTCGGTTTGCCTCTCGGCTCAACATCAGGATGCCTCTGTGAGACGCCAAGCTGTGTTTGTTGAATGGTTTGTAATTATCTGCGGGGCCTCCTTTGGGCAATGCTCCCGGGCTCCTCTGCAAGTTTGCTGTATAGTGCTCACCCCACCAATGAACCCTTTCTTTTGGAGCTAGGAGAGCAGCAGGGGCACTGGGAACACATGCATCATAAAAGAAAGGTGTAAGTAAGTATGAGCCTTATAAAAACCTGCAAGCCAAAGAAATCAACCTGAACCCTTATCCTGCTCTGCAATCAACACCTCTCACTCTTTTTCATTTATTTCCACTTGCTTCCTCAGCCTCTCTTCCCATTGTACTGCATGGCATCCAACAAGCTTACCTACCCATAACTCACAAGTATGTGATCCTATTGCCCTCTCAAGGAACGTAAGGTCTTTAATGCAGTATTTCATGAAGGGCTGAACTCCCACAATGGTTTAAATCCAATCTGTACCTCTTTTGGGGATTGGGATTTATGTAGGCAGGCGGTAATCCAAAAATACTTGTTCTTGTAGTGTTTTATAAATGCCATTAAGACTCTTTACCCCCTACTGGGACATCCCTGTACCTGTGGTGTGGCCCAACCCTTTCCATTATGTCTCTCTGCAGATTCAAACCACGTGTTTGGCTGTTCTCTTGTCTCCGTGACTACAAAACTATCAGACTTTATTAATAAGGAAAGCCTTGTAAACAAGGCTCCTTCTTCCCTCTTATAGTGACATCCTGCAATTGCAGCTTGATGTTTATTTACATCTTGCAAAGGATGGAGGATACCTCATCTTACAAAGCAAACAAGGCACGTCATTATTCCCAAGATGTAGGTAGGTGTTAGGTAGAAGAGCACGCATCACTGTTTTCATCCTCCGAGTACTACAGAGTGTAATCTGTCCAAATTCAAAGTTGTACTAAATAGCACCAGTGTTTCCTCAAAACTAAAGGGTCATGTTCTAATAGAAAATGCAATACTTCATTTTCCACACACACACACACACACACACACACACACACACACACACACACACACACACACACACACACACACACACACACACACACACACACACACACACACACACACACACACACACAAAAACAGAATAAAACTAACAACAACCACAAAAAGCCACACTAGACAGATAAAAACAATGTTTTAGCCGATATCATTGAATGCACCCCTTTTAAATAACAACATTTCTAAATGTTTTACAAAAAAGAGGAATGTGCCTATTTGGTACGGTAGGTTCAAATGCAACAATTTTTTTACCCAACAACACTTCAGTGATGTTTACAACTAGCAATACTAAAACACCAGCCAGTGACAGTCCTGTCATCACATTATTGGTACCTGTAGACCACATACACTGTATTCTGTGTGATGGTCTCAAAATTATATTCTGTGGCCTGCCTTCTGCTTGGTCATAATCAGCCTTTAAACCATGGAGGACGAATGTAATGTGTACATAATGTGCGTCTCAAGCATGTAATCTGCATTAGAAAGTTTGTGATCATTTCACAGAATTTCTCTCCTGTAGTGCTATGCCGTAATGTGTGAAAATACCAAAGACGGGAGCTGAAATGCTACTCCTTTGCTCAGCCCGTTTCTGTGCACTTTCAGGTAAAACCGAAGAGACGGAACCAAAGAGAAGAACGAAAATTATATGTAATAATCATAGTCCTGCTGCTTGAAATAATGCAGCTATTGGGAGTTGATGGCAGATAGGCAGGACAGATGTCAACCCACTGAATACATTCCTGGCTAGAGAGCAAGGTAAAAGGTATCTTGATAGAAGAGGGATGTGTAGGTCTAGTGGAGATGGATGAAAGAGACTCAAACTCTTACATCCTTGTAAGAGGAAGCAAAAAGGTGAAAGGATCTGCTCTCCAAAAAGCATTGGCTCCCCTCAATATATCTGGCTTTCTTGAATCTCCATCTATCTACCAATATACAATGCCAACAAAGAATACATCAACTGTTTGAATAATTGAAACTTGGCTAAACAGACCCAGATGATGTTAATATTTCTTTTTAGCTAAACGCTGCCATCAGTCAGAGACGACTTTCAAAATATGGAGTGATTGTTTCTCCCAAGAATTGTTCAAATGTGACTAAATTACATTACATTACATTACATGTCATTTAGCTGACGCTTTTATCCAAAGCGACTTACAATTAAGTGCATTCAACTGAGAAGGTCCAAACTCTAGACAACAAGTAGTAAGTGCAAGTACATTAGCTTTAAATAAGCTAAGCTACAAAGAAACAAAAGTGCAGGTTAAATACTTAAGTTAACCATACATATGTGTAAAGACATTTGGGCGCTGGCAAGATGGAGGGAAGTTAACGATAGTTTGCTTACACAAGGCCTTGGCCTATTCAAGAAAGAAACAAAGGATATAAACAAGGATCAATACTAGGGCTGTAACGATACACCAAACCCACCATTTGGTTCGTATCACGATTTTTGACCCACGATTCTTTGGGGGGGGGGGCACATGGCATCATTTTGTCATTGATTACATGCCACTTTGCAACACAGTAACACAACAGAGACCTTATTTATTGATATTGATTGAGTTCAATATCAAATCGATCCAACACCCAAGATTCTTTTGTACCTTAAAATAATGTTCCCAAAATCGTTCGAAGGAGACATAAGAATAATGGCAATGTTAACAGTAATCGACAATTCCGCTTCCAACCTTTAGGTGGACCGAAGAGGAAAAGTGCTTTGTTGCCTAAAGGTGCTGGTTGACAAGTAGCTAATGCTAATGCTTGGTCTATAACGTTAGCTAATTCTTGGTGGGTAACATAAGATTCCGACATCTTTCAACATGCTGCGTTATTTTTAGTATGATTGTTTTGACCACGGTTAACAACTCTGGGCTAACCCACAAATTTATCAGTAACGTTAACTGTATAGATAGACGATTAATCTAATGATAATTTAGCCAGCTAGCACACCCCTGTCTGTCTGCCTCATTCTCCCGGCACTGCAAGGCTTCAGTCGGGATGAGAGCTGACAACAGGCCCAGCCCGGGGACACCTCCACAGTAAGCCCCCAGCCAAATAGCAGCCAGCCAGCAATCCAAACCCAGTCAGCACTTAACTCCGGTGCTAAGGACGCTAACGGCAGTTTACGGAACCGTCGGGAAACAGACCCAGGTCCCCAAGTCAGAACAGCGGCCATTTGTAACGTTACACCTCTGTTAGCGTTACCGGTGTTTACTCCCCCTCGCTTTTAGCCATCTTTACAGTTAGCTAAACTTACCCGACAAAAGGGGGATAAGGCACCAAAACAACTAATACTAATAGTAATTTAAAGATGTGGTAGCATTGGATCTGGACGGGAAGGATAACTCTAGGGGTTGGAAGGGGTGTGTCGCGATTCTGCCTTCTCACTCCGCGACACAGATTTGAGTGTCGCAAATTTTCCATTTTTCCAATTGATTTATAAAAACATTTAGATGGAGTTATATGTTAAAAAAAATCTTTACCAAAAAAGCAATGTAAAAGAGAATTTTTTTTAATTAGGCCAAAGAAAGTATTCCCTACATCAAATTTTTCTCATAAGGAATGCACATGCAAAGGCACAATGAAGATACAAGAATTCAGCACTGGCTATGTGCCAGCTCTTGGCAGTCATCCAATTAACGCCTTAGTCTGGGTTAATGTATTGCCATGCTCTTTTGATAGTCTGCAATTGAGGATTCTTGTTACAATGACTAAACCAATAAACACGACATTACTTTGAACAAAATAAAAAGAACACTCCTTTCTTTTCTGAAGCTGATATCGTGTACTGTTTGGATGTAATGACAATACGTGAGTGCACCTGTTTTAAAATGATATTTTTCTGCACTTCATGCTGTGCAGTGTAAGTGTAAGCACATGCCATAATTAGAAAGACACAGCAAACGGTGGGAATGGATTGGGTTAGTAAACTGAAATCATGCCCTGTATCTTCTGCTATGCTACACCTCTCTCCCCTGGGTCCTTTTAAAATTCCACAACCTCCACTGCCTCTCGAAAGGCTGTGTCAGTGTTTAAAATAGTGAATATTTACAGCTAAATAAATTCATTCCAATGAAATTGCTGGGATTAGATTGCAGGGGGTGAATAAATCCACGCACATTTTTCAAGTCAAGTTCAACTTTGGTGAACTTTGACCTGTGAATTTGCACCATTGACCAATTAGCAAACCATCTTGACAGTGCTGACATTTATTGAGGGAATAGAGTCCAAAATGGAAGACAATATTTCAGCGTGTTCGCATCATCCACTATTATTTATTTCCAAAGCCATTTACAATAAGTGCATTTAAATCATGTTGGAGCAAGAGTACATATAATCCAATTTAATTTCCATAATAAAAGAGTTACCTATTCATGATCAAATACACAACAAAAGAAAAGATTCTCAATGTTAAAAGACCACTGGAGCCAGAACATATGGCCCACTGTTTAAGATGAATTAAAGATTAGGAAATTAATCCTCAAATTGCTTTAAAAAAAAAAAAAAAAAGGGACCCAATTAGCTTGATGAGGAGCATTTTAGCTTAATAACAGCATATGACCCTGAGTTAGTTAAGCCACCTTTGAAGAACAGTGCCAAGGCCTTAAGAATGAAGACATTTATAGGGGCATAGTTCTCCTTGCCACCATCTTCTTTGTCTTTTTCACAATCAACTGTATATGGTTTACATCACATCACTCAAACAAGCTCTCCACAAGGTCAATGAACTCAAGACTCCTGCTCAGCTTTGACACAACTGCAGAGTCATCCGAAGGATTCTGCAGGAGACATGATGACTCCAGGTTGCATTTGAAGTCTGCCGTGCACAGTGCGAACATGAAAGGAGACATGACTATTCCCCTGTGGGGCTGCAGAGCTACTTACCAGCTGTTCAGGCACACAGTGCCAAAGCCGCAGAAACCAGGATCTGTCAGGTATTCAGGTATTAAATTATTATAAGTCAGGTTATTATTATTATTGTGTTACTGGTGGTGTGGACCTATGGGGTTAAAAGCATTGTAATGCAAACTGAATAATATCTATAAACCCATAAAGAAAGGGAGTATAACTTTACATAATGCAAGATATTTCAGACCTGCCAATCTTGAAGAAATTTTACACAAATATTTTCTTATATCCCATCCAATATTTTGTGCCCATATCTTTGTTAGTCTAACCAACAGGAGGCAGAGAGAGCTAATAAACATGCCTAAGTACTTCTGTGTTAAAGATGAGAGTCAGACCAGGTTAACACATAGCCTTCTTCTGATTACTGAAGGGAAATTAAGTAGTCCAAGTAATGATTTACTCATAAAGCAACTTTAAATTGCATACCTGCAAACTCAGAAGGGCTGAAAAAGGTGACACATCATCCCTCCCTGACATCATTCCTCCCTGGCGAGGCGAATTTCAAGTGAACGCAACATCTGTGTTGTTTTTCAGACAACGGCAGCTATAGACTGTTGTTGGAATCCTCTCCAGAGAAATACAGACACACTTTTACACCGTTTAGCTGTCAGCATTTTAACCGTGTTTACTCCAGCTGCTAGCTAACGGTAGGCTAACCCTACCTACTGTCGAGTGTAGTGTTACCGTAACTAGCGTCCCGTGCAGCGATGTTTCAGTCCCCCCCAAAATAAAAACTCTTTGGATCTACACGATTCACGTGGATGACATTTTTCTCATTCAAAACGGCGATTTTCACCAAAAAGCGACAAGTTTGCAGGTATGAAATAGGCCTAAAGCAACTACTAAAAGCACAAGATTGAAGCCTGACAGAGACACAATTATAGGCTAATAAATAACATGGGTCAGATATTTTCAGATACACTTTTAAAAATTTGACATGGGTGACATTGCATTATGTCAGTTGCCATCACATCACATAAATAGCCTAACTGTTAACTTTATCTTACGTTAATCAGCACCTGGTCTTTCTAAAACCTTTTAGTTTTCTAGCCATTCCACCACTTTTCTAACTGCCCCTAACTAATGGGAAGGATGGCAGGTGTGATAGGCTAGCCTATTGACACCAGTGTTGGACTAGAAGTAGCCTAATAAGTAGGATTAAATGAAAAATACCCAATTAAAATTCAATCAAAGTAGCCGACGGTGGGCTATTGTTACTTTCCACCGCTGATAAAATGTAATATTACGTGTAGCAAGACTAAACATTAATTCCCAATATGTTATCTGTCAGTTGCTCGGTCACATTGCTGACGCCACTGACAGGACACAGATGTTGTCAGTTACCGTCTCTGGTTCCGGTTCTGACCACGGAACAGTGACGGGACACCTCGCTTCAACGCAGCGTAAACAACTCCGGAAAATAATGTCCGTGTCGCAAATGTATCCATCTCTGCAGTCATTTCAACCACTGAATTGTAACGCGTTATTCCCATCACTGATGGACACTATAAACGTTTTTTTCTTATCATCCATTTATTTTTAATATCATTATGTTTCGGGGGGTGGGGAGTATTTGTTTATGGGACTGTGTTCGTTATCTGTTGCCCCTTTGTGACTGATGTCGATGTCTGTCTTGCACACGGTGCAGAACGCGTGATGAGGTTCTATATACTGTCTGTGAGGTAGCCTGGACATGTGGAGGAAAGGCCATCTCTCCCGTTAAGAAATCGTTCCGAAACTTTTTTTGAGGCGGTTCAGCCATGATACACAAGCCTACAGTTATCCGGACAGCCTGGCTTCCTGAGGCACATAGATATGGCTGAGGCACTGAATTGAATTAAACACGCGAAGCATGTGGCTAGGAGGGGCAGGTGGGTGGAGGGTTAAAATGCAGCGCTCCGATTGGCCGAAAGCTTTTCACTCCACTTACACGCTGTGGCTCAGCGGCAGAATCAACATAATAGATGTAGATTGCATAGAAACTGAATCCGGCGAAATGCAACAAAATGCGTACCCAGAGAGCAGCAAATCGTACAAGCGTACTTAAGGGTCAAAATGTGTGCCGAGTACGAAAAATGCGTACATGTTGGCAGGTCTGATATTTGTTTCAACAGCTTTAATAAATTGCATCTTGATATCGCAATGTGAATTTGTACAAAATAGCCCTCAAATAGAGTGGAACTGTTATTGACAGGACTGGTATAGGATGAATGCAGTATGGATGTGATTGCTGTAAATTACATTGCAGTAACCACGTTACATACATTGATAAACTAATTACAGGAGAACATGGAAAAGAAGAAAAACTCACAGATTCTAAATATAAGTGATTATGATGCTCAGGGAAGATACAATATGCATTTCAAGTATCAATAGCAGAAGAGGTGCTCTCATAAACTGTCATTTGCCAGCACTCATTTTATCACAGGTAAAGATATAAACAGCTGTCTCCTTCTTAAATGCTTTTTCACAGGGACAGAATTACCACACGCTGTCTTGTATCTTCCCTATTTTGCTTTCTAACTTGCAAGTACTGTGATTTTCTTTCCTCATGAGAGCAAATGAAAGCAAAATGGCATCTCTTTAGTTAAAGACATAAGTCCAAGAAGACCGGATGACAGATGAAAACCAAACTCTCCATAGCGATTGCTTTTGCTTGATCAGTAATCCCTTCCCTACTGTGCACCAAAGTCACACATTGCTAGCTGGAAAGATGTCTCATAGCTGCAAGACAGCAGCAAGTTATTAAGATGAACATATGTATTTTTTCCAGCATCCATGAAAGCCAGATTTGAATATGCATGAGCTACAGGGGAGTGATATAGAAGTGGGAGGGTAAGGAGTGTACTATATACACTGAAAAAGTGTATTTAAGAAGTTGAGTACTAATGGTTACTTTGTATTTTATCAAATTAAAATGTCTTGCCTTGACACTTTGTATGTATAACACTGGCTTGCCCAGATTCCGTGGTATAGACAGAATATCTTAATCCCTGTGTATGCAAATTTACTTGAGGTAAACAACAGAATGCCAAACTGTATCCTCCTGTTCTCTCACTTTTTATCCACCTGCTTCCACAGTGCGAAAGAGAGGTAGAAGAGTGCAGGAGCTGATGGTCTATTGCTGTGCTGACAAGGCTGTTGCACAGCCAAATTGCTATAATGTACTGTCAATCTGACAAACAGGGAACTAAAATTAAAGAACATAAAAACGACTTCCAGGAGACAGATGTGCTCTCTAAGAGAACATACATCTGAGAATTTGCTCGAGTGAGTGGTCAGTGGAGTCGAAGTATAAAAACATATGTTCAACTATCTCAAAAACAGCCACACACAAAAAAAATAAATAAATCACTTGCCAGTTTTTGGCAAAGTAGAGTTCAGAGTAAAGCAGTTGGTAGAAAGACACCAAAAGAGATATCAGGTTGCACTTACACTGTCAAGCCCCAAAGCCTAATGTCATTTTAAAGTTACTAAGTTGTTAAATGAAAGTTGCAATTTTTTTTTAATTACAAGGTTTTTTTGTTTTCTTTTAAAAGCTTTACAACATGTTTGATGTCTTGTAGTACCACTTCAGGTTTTACTGAATGGAGCACAGAATGCTAGAAAGCTCCATTGCCTCTAGGTGCTACTTTGGCTTCTTTATCGAGGAGGTGGCTGTCCCCATGTCAACAGCCAGTTTGCAGTAAGCATCCCATTACAAATGGTATGAAGAATGTGGAATATCACAAAAATGTGGGTGGCATACTGGCCTTTCTAGACTTTGGCTTTGGATAAGGCCAGAATTATGGCAGACACTGGTTTGGAGGACTAAACAATTATGGCCCGCCTAAAAAGATAATGTTGCACCTGCGTTGCCTTTTTGACAAAATAATCCTCCTATATTGCACCATTCATAACATGACAACTGAAAAACAATACATCACTAATGATAATACTTTGCTACAGATTGACCCAAATGTCTGTCTCACTTATTTTGAAGTAATGTTTTACTTGATCGCTAAGAATATGACATATAATTTCTCATAATTATTAATGCAGATCATTTTACTTCCATCAGTGTACTGTATAAGCATGCTTGTCCACTAATTAATGGCAGAGCTGCCCCATTATTCCAAACTAATTACTGGATTGCAACAACAGTCCATCCCTCAAACGTCAATCTGTTGAGGTTTTCTCACGAGTAGAGCACAAACACGAGTGTCGATCAGTGAAAAGAATTCTGTCAGTACACAATTAGAAACCTATTACAATACCAGATATATTTTTATGATTTTCAAAAAAGGACAGACCTATTAAGTTCAAGTTCATTTATTTATATAGCACATTTAAACATATTACCCAACTGCCTCCTCCAACTGAAAATTTGCAATAATTTATGGAAAACAAAAACTAAGAGATGGCTCCAGGAATAAACAAAAGCAAAATTGGCAATTAGGAAAAAAGAAAACGAATTGAGAGAACAAATCTGATGAGCCTTGTCCTGTTAGATCTAATGATTTTAAATGTGAGTGGCTGTTGCATCTCAATTAAACACTCAACAAAGTAGTTTAAAGTCAAAACACATGTAAACTAAGCTTTTCTAATGTGGTCCTTGGTTTCACTGTAATAGACAAAGGTCAAAGCAAATGACCAAAGGCCTTCTGTAAAAGAGCTAACCAAGTTCTTTAACCCTCTTTTCTAAATAACATAAATACAGATTAGTGTATATGGCCTGTAAGCATGATCTATGTGTTAGTAAACTAAATTGTTCTGATGTATTACTGTGTCCCGAAACTGAATATACAAAATATACACAAAAAAAGTATGTGATTTATTTAAGTTTACTTGAATTATTCCAAATTGGGTCGTACAGTTTAGAATATGTAGGAATTCTTCTACAGGGACAAATCAAAGAAGGCCTACTTGGGAAAAAGCAGGGGTTTTCCTGGCTCAGAATGGGTCTCGGGGGGGGGGGTAAATGAGTAAATTAGTCTGTGTTACCTTATTTGACAGAAATCTATGCAGTTACCTGTTATTTCAGACAATTTGATAAACAAAAATGTATATCAATTAACAGAACTTGTCAAAAAATACTAATATTTAAGAGAGTCCGGTATAGCCTGAGATTAGCTCTTATATTCTAGTTTATGTTCTGCTTGTTTAATGGTTGTTTGGTAATTGCTCTTAAACACATTTAGAGATGATTTTAATTGCTATTTTTATTATAAATTCTCATCATTTTAGTACTGGTCTTTTTCCTTTGGGGCTGGCTAAAACCTCTTTGGGGACGCCAAAAATTCCTCTATGCAGGAAAAACCCTGCAAATACTTCATTATGATTTCATTGTACAGCAGTTTGATATGAGAGGCTTTGTAAGCAATCTACCCACTTATGTAATTGTACGTTTGAAGAAAAGTTACAGGACCGGTTTGAAACTTAAATAACAAAAACCACCCACATCCAGGCTATTTTTGCACAACCACCAACAAGGCCTGAATGGCATCATCAAATCAAACGGGCAAGAAATCAGGCAAAAAAACAAAATCTAGCACCCAAACAAACAATCAGTCCAGTAAATAACATAGTCTGACGCACGGAATGAGCTGCCTTGGGACGGTGAAAATCAATTAGGTCGGGGGTCCGTTGGGTGTTTGGGGGGGTTGTCTGCTGTTCCTTCCTGATAAGAACATTTCTGTGCTTGATTTGGTTATGCCAAGAGAAGATTATCGCCTGGCAGGAGCAGCAGTAGGCCTTACTCATTAAGTGGTGGGTTTCTGCCAGTCCTCAACACCAGAGCCAAGGTTTTAGTACATTGTGGGGCCTGGGTAAACACTCAAACACGCTGAGAATCTTGTCCTGCTTTAGTTTTGCTAAACTAAATTGCCCATTTCATAATATTAACCTTGATCCTATTTTAATGGCAGAGGGTACTTTATCAAAGGTTTAGTGCTGGGACATGTGGTGATGCTGCAGAGAAGGCATGGATTTTACAAAAGAATGAAAGGAGACATCTGTTAATCATTTAAAAGAAGGAGACCGGGGTCATTACATTGGCTTCCTTGCTGCGGTTAGCGATTGTTTCCTTTTAAAATGATTTGTGGGATTTGGGGATTGTTTTTTTTGTTTTTTTCCTGCAGCAGGGTTTGTTTGAACCAGCAGAGAACCCATGGATGTATTGCACCGCCAAAAAAGCTGTCCATTTGTGGTTCAAGATGATAATTGGTCTCCCATGAGGCAACAGTAGCTTAGTGATACCTTCTGTCAATTATATCATTTCATGTTAACACATTTTGGCCTAAGTGTGCTGTAAAAATATACTCTGAGGGACGCAGTGAGGAAAGACTGGCAACGGCCTTTGAAAACTTCCACGAAAGCCCGAAAACTAAAGCTCAAGTCATCAAGTTTTTGTAAAAACAACAACTCTCCGGCTTCATTAGTGGAGTATTTACCCTTAACCCCCATAGGTATGTTCCTGGTTTGCCCTTGAAAATGTTTGGTAGAAAGGTTTCAATAATGACACAACTGCACCACCCCAGGTCCCAGAGACAAAAAAAAGCCTGCCATGTGTAATTGGTGTGTGTGGCATTGTGCTGAGCCACTGGGACCCAGAGTAAATATAACCTGACAGGGAAAGAAAAGGCTCTTTTGATCCCTTATTCATCTCTCCCCTGTCACTGATAAGGCTGGCAGAGTTGGACGATGGAAGGATGATTTTCTCTGAATAGAGCGAGAAGCTACGCTACAGTGTCACAATACAGACTTGGAGAGGCAGACACAGACGCACTGGCGGTGGGGGTTGAAATCGAGGAATGGTGCTAAATGTGAGCGATTATAAAAGCATTTTCTTGTGTAAACGGAGTGGCATGGTAAGAGAGAATGAACTCTTTCCTATTGAATCGAGTGTTTCACACACTGGATGTGTGGAGCTTCTGCAGTGTTTGTTCTCTTCCCTCTTCTGACTGAGGCATATCAAATAATATAATATAATAATAAATATTATCTACATTTTAAAATTTGACAGTAATATTTTCCTCCCTTTTCATATGCGCCCCAATGGTGTTGAATGCATTGCATTTAATGTGCAAACAGCTTTCTGTAAATTAAAATTGAAAGGAGTGTGTGTGTGTGTGTGTGTGTGTGTGTGTGTGTGTGTGTGTGTGTGTGTGTGTGTGTGTGTGTGTGTGTGTGTGTGTGTGTAGGGAAAAAAAGACCGGAGAGAAAGAGAGAGAAGTGGAGAGACACGGCTGTTCATTCAAGCATAATTCCATTAGAGTTGGTGGCTGCTGTGAAGAGGAACCATTTAGGTGTAATCAGGATGGATGGATGGGGATGAGGACAGAGACAATGAGCAAGGAGAGATATGCAGCTGATGCAATGTGATTGAGCCATAGCCTATGACCCATAACCCCCCAGTTGGGAAGGACTGTAAGAGAACGAAATGACACCGGTCAGTGATGGTAATAATAATCTTGCTCATGCTTTCTTTTCCTCACTGCCTCTCTCCTGTCTTCCTTTCTCTCACATTCTTCCATCTTCTTTTGTCTCTCTTTTTTTCCCCTCCCTCCTCTGTTATTTGGTTCTCTTCTCCGAGGCAATGAGCAATTCAAGCTCCGTCCTTAAAAAAAGCAGATTGCAGACCCCAAAGAAAGAGTCAGTAGTTCAAGTAGTAAAACGTTGACGTACGTAGTATTACCAGCAAAGAGGTACTTAAAAACCGAAACAAATCTGTCAACAATATTTTAACCTGGTATAAATTTGAACCAATGTTGAAACAATTCAAATTCAAAACTTGTTCTAGAAATTAGAGTCAGGAAACAAGAAGGCATGTTTCTGCACTAGAATTAAGAGTCTCAGAATTGTACTTAAGTACAGTATATGAGTGTGTACTTGGTTACATTACACCACATACCACCACCACTCCGGGGATTAATTAATACATTCCATCAATACAGCAGAAGGACAGCTATCCTGTCTTTTTCAAAAACACTGCCTGATGCAACGCTACAGCATTTTTTCATTGGACTCTGCCTGCACGCTGAACACCCATATCTTTCAAACTCCATGCCCCAAGTAGCCTATTCTGTTGAAAATGTATAGCCTCAAACCCAATGTGAGCACTGCCATCATCAGGATTATTTTTACCTGAATTTACAAAGCGTTTCACAGGCAGAGTAATACTTCTCATAAAGAGTAAACTGATGTTTCAGTCTGAAAATTGGTGTGATGCCCTTTAAAGTGCAGTGCTGGAGTAAATGTAAGCCTTCATAGTTTTGCTCCTCTACTGTTAAAAGGGGAGTCTGTCATTAGCATTGACATAAGCCATTCAGCATTCATCAGCACTTATTAAGAAGCTAAAATAATACCAGTAATATTTTTTTTTTACAAATCTTCACAGCTGTATTTCTTAAATATCAGCTCATTAAATATAACGGCTGGGAAAGCATAAGAGATCCTTCTCTATAATGTTGAATTTAATCCTATCACTAAAAAGCACAGACCTGCAAACCTACACTCAGCATCATCATTTTCCAAAGTAGTCCGCTTCAAAAAGGAGGCGTTTTTCTGAACAACTTTATATCATCAGGAGAAAGTGTAAAACATTGAAAACTAAATTTTGTCTGTAAATCTCAGCTGTAAAGCGAATATCTATTTGACACGTGGAAAGTCCTTGACTTTCCCTAACATTGCAGAGAGGGTAAAGCAAGATGAGGTGTGTTAAGCAATCAATCCACACTATGTAGACCCCTTGGGTTCCACGCCTGTGCTCTATTTTCTTCCCAATACATGGTGCTGAATTTAAACTAAAGCCGGGGTTATTTCATGCAAGGAAAGTGGTTGCTTGGTAGCCCATAGTGCTAGACAGCCAGTGCTTTAAGGGCCCTGCCAGGTTAGACAGTCTATTCATGATTAAAATGATAGGTTTCTCAGGGAATCAGAGTATTGCATTCCCTAGGTGTGTTTACGTGAGTTGGTATGAAAACTGGTAGATAAGTTCTACGCATGTATTGGTTTTTCCTGCCTCAAGGTGAAACAGATGGTTTGAAGGAAAATAATAAAATAAAAAAACTTTATTCATACAGCACTTTTCAAACAAGGTAATAGCTCAAAGTGCTTTACAACACAGTGAAAATAGTGGAAAGTGACTGTAAGGCCAAACAAATACAATAAACCAAGTAGCTGGGTCCTGTTACGCAGGGCGTCGCTGAAAGAGGTTCAGTTTTTACAAAGTCAATCGAGTCAATGTCGATTCAACAAAATCCCAGATTACATCCAACGCAAACAGCTTTTAAATTCCTGCTTTTTACAATTTTTGTGGTACGGTTAAGGTTAGGGAAAGATTGTGGTTATGGCAAATTATTTATGAGCAAGGTAGGGTTAGAGTAAGGGAACTAACACTTGGTTGACTGTGCCCTGTAGAGTAAACAAACAAAGTTTCTGTTTACATTTAGCGTGATTCACTAAAACACACTGTGTATCCTCAAGGCTTAGAAAAATTGTAAAGCAGATTTTTTTTTTTAAACCTGCATCGTTTTTTATAATTTAACTTGATGGCAGTCTTCTGCTACCGGCCTTTGCTGGCGCATTGATCAGTTGAATAGTAAAACCATTTGCAGGAATGTGTATCACATCACCAGTGTGCTGATAAACAACAAAACAATGATCCATAGTGACACTATGATCAAAAACAGGGTACCGATGCAGGAATGGAAAAGAGAAGGTTAAAAATAAATAAATAAAATAAATCCAAACAAATACATTACATTTCTATAGACGGCACTTTGCAGTCTGTAGGCTTTATGCTGATACAACTGCCAATGTACAACAGCCTTAACCAGCGTTGCCTTATTATTGTTAACCAGAAAAGACAACAAAACTCAATTCAACAAAAATGACAACGTAAAAGGATGGACACTACGAGTTTAAGCCACATCATTTACATAACCTGACACTTCTTATACGATTACCAGCAGAATAAAAACATCACCAAGGCAGACAGCACAGATGTAGGCCTAATATAACAAGACTCCGCAGCGGTTGCTTGCAGCCACATACACACACGAGGCAAAAACGAGAGCGTCACGTGTAGCGCGTGCACGTGCCGCGCGTGCGCACATAACACAGCGGTTATTGACGCTCTCATCTGGAGAGTGAGTTCAAAAAATTTGCTGTTGTAGCCTACTCACCTGTCGGAACGACATGAGTCTTGAGTATTGCAAAGTCTCGCAAAGTCCTCCCCACTCTGCTCCAGGTTTGACATCTCTGCTGTTTCTCAGAGCATTGTACTGTATAACGAGTCCTCAGCCTCGCTGTCACAGATGAACAGTCACAAACAGCGAAGTATCTTCCGTGAAAGCGGAAATCACCTTTGGAGGGTCCCCCATGCACATCATTTTAATTTAGCATGTTAGCTAGACACAGCTAGCGCCTGTTGGTGACGCAAAACGTGAGAGTGTTTGATTTGCATCGCTTTCAGGAGCTTGACCGGTGGTTGTGCATTAAACCAGTGATTAATTAAGGCAGATTCAACCTTTTTTTTTTTTTTTTTACTATGCCGAGGTACAATAATGCTAGCCATAACCATAACCCATAATAACGTGATCCATTTTATTCCATTATTGTGCATTTGTAATATTGGGCTATATAAATGAAATTGACTATCACATTTTTTTCATCTATTCTATTCTATTGTGGTTTTATGTTTTCAGTCTGTAACGGAAAGGACTCAAAAAGTACTTAAGTAAAATGTTAAAATGTAATGTAAAATTACCTAAAAAAAAATATATATATATATATATATATATATATATATATATATATATATATATATATATATATATATTAATAATAATTAATCCATTCCATATTGACGTTTGACCCGGAGCCATTCTAGCCACGGAGCCATTCTAGCCACTATTCAACTGTAAAATGAAGGAGGGAGACGAGAATGTGCTGCCTGGATCATTGATTGGAACATTTAGCTACTTGTTACTTCTTCCTGCCAACCCTGGCTACCGAAATCTGGTGCCACTGATATGTCTGCTCTTCTCTCTGATGCTCTGAAACGGACGATACAGGCAAAACAAACACTGCTGCACGTGACGCTAGTTAACACTATACTCGACAGCAGCTAACGTTAGCCTACCGCTAGCTAGTAGCTGGATTAAACACTGTTAAAATGCTGACAGCTAACGCTAAACGGTGTAAAGTTTGACTGTGTTTTACTGTAGAGGATTCAACACCGGTATGTAACAATCTGTTTGGCAGGTCCCCCAACCTGCCAGTGGATGTTTTATTGGGAGTAGGAGAAGAGGAGTTTGGAGGGACGACCGATGATTGGATCCATATACACCAGCAGCAACTAAAGACCGCTCACAATCATGCGCGGAGGCAAATGACCCTGCATGCGGATGCACGTAGACAAAGCCATGGGCCCTCATCTCGGCAGAGTGCTTTGCAGGAGGGTCAGTTAGTCTATAGGCGGAATCACACCTTTAAGGGTCGGCATAAGATTCAGGACGTATGGCTGCCAGTTCCCTACCAAGTGCTGTCTCGGCCGAACCCCAAGGGGGGGGGGGGGTGTACACTGTGGCTCCAGTGGATGGGTCCTTGGCCCCCAGTAATGTAACGAGGTTTCGGCAGGTGAGGAGTCAGAAGAGGCCATGGGGGTGATGCTCAAGAAGGTTTCTCCAGAAGTGGGGTTCGATGGGGGTGTCTGCAATGACGCCCCGGGACAGGACAGCAATCCAGAGGAGGCGGAGGTGAGCATGCAGGTGGGCCCTGAAGGATCAGGAGAGAGTGAGATGGGGGATCTAGCAGCTGTTGCACAACAGGTGTCGGACCCAGAGTCGTCAGAGGAGGAACGAGACCCGTCTCCAGTGGGGTTGCGACGGTCGGCTAGGAGCACGGCAGGAGTGCATTCCAATCCCTTTCATCTACCACGGTCTGCAGTGCCAAGGCGAGGGGGACGGGCTGGTAGTGGCCCATCTTAACAATTTATGGTTAGGTACCTTAAAAGAGATTCTGTCAACCGTTATGGATAACTTAAGTAAATCTTTCATGCTGTGAGGTATTGGACCCGGCAGGTACCTAAGTGTTGGCTCTTAGCCCTATCATCGGGGCGATGATTTGTGTTCTGGGGGGGTGAATGTGAGGCGCTGCCGCTACAGGTGTGGTTACGCGCACGGTAGCCGGGCACGCTGCTGATGACGGCATAAGGGAGTGTCAAACTCAGCTGGAGGGTAATGTTTGTTGGACACTGATTACCTGGCAGCGTGGAGCAGTTTCTTCCTCTTGGGTACTCAGGTTTTATCAATGTGTGAAGGTGCGCGGATGTGGTGAGGCTCGTCTATCGTTTAGAGTGGCTGATTTTAGACCGGGGCACAGTGCATACCTGTCAAGTATCCCGTTTTGGCCGGGAAAGTCCCGTATTTTACCCTTCTTTCCCGCCGTCCTCCCGTATTAGTATTTTCCCGTAAATCTCCCATATTTTAACCTGCGTTATTAAAAAATAATAATACCCCGGGCCCGAGCGGAGTAAAAAAACCAAAAAAACATTCCCAATCTGAGCTCTGTCACTAGCCTCGCGATAACTGCCACCTGCAGTAGCCTACTACAGGTACTGTAGGTGGCTGTTGTCGCGCGAGGTTAGTGTGTGAGGTCAGATGATGAGTGACAACGCGGGGAAAAAAAAGAAAAAAAAACAGAGACGGATGATGGACGCTACGACAGAGACCGTGCGCTGTCAAAACTTATAAAGGCTTTACTATGCATTCCCCATAGCAATGCAAGTTGAGAAAGGGTGTTTAGCATGGTACGAAAGATTGTTACAGAGAATAGGATGACGTTAGACAACAGAACTGTCTGCGCTCTACTCTCATGTAACATGAACCACTCTGGCCCAGCCCACTAATACACTCCTTCCAAAACAGTCTTAAAGAATGCAAAGTCTGCAACAAATTTGTACAATAACTCACTAAAGAAAAGTTATGTGAAATTAAAAGAAAAACTGTAAAATAAAAGCAATATGAAATGAAAAGAATGTGTGGAATGAAAATAAAATGTAGGCTAAATGTAAAGACAAGCAATGTTATAAATTGTAAATGTTTTCAGCATTCTGCATCAAGTGGTGATTTTAGCTTTCTTGTAGACCCGTCTTAAAATGTAAGGGATACTGGAGCTTGGTTGGGGTGGTGGGACTGCTCGAGGTGGGCACCGGAAAATTTCCCTTATTTTCAAATCCAAAACTTGACAGGTATGGCACAGTGTTAAGACTTATGCCACTGTTTTGAGGTGATTACAAGTTCTCACCTGTATCACCAACTAGGACAACTTATTGTGAATTGAATAAAATCCTCGCTTACTGTTTAAACGGTTTGTGGGAATTTATCTTTATATAACCTGCACACGCATTACACTAGCCTGTCAAGCCAGCTGCCACTAGGGTGCGTCTAGATTTCTTGGCTAACAATCTGCAGCTGCCGTCGGAAAAACAACACAGATGGTGCGTTCAATGAAACTGGTAAACTACAGCCTCGTGGTGCATTTGAAGTTATTGTAAATGTCCATTTCCCATCTGGTGGTTGTTTTTGTCGTTCAACAGGAATTTACTAGTGAAATAAGTTATTGTTATTGTTATAGATTATTATCAAATCATTTAATTTTGACCATATGGCCTTAGCAATAAACAAGCCCTTCTTTAATGTCACCGACTGTTGTTTAGTACCCTTCTTTTTTCTTTTCTTTTTTTACTTTCTTAAAAAGTATCGGTTCAGGCACCGTTAATTATGTATGCTATTAATTTCGATTAATTAATCACAGAGTATGTAATTAATTCGATTACATTTTGTAATCGATTCACAGCCCTAATATATATATATATATATATATATATATATATATATATATATATATATATATATATATATATACAGTGCCTTCTTAAAGTATTCGCCCCCTTGAACGTTTCGACCTTTTGCCACATTTCAGGCCTCAAACATAAAGATATAAAACTGTAATTTTTTGTGAAGAATCAACAACAAGTGGGTCCCAATTATGAAGTGGAACGAAATTCATTGGCGCTATTTCAAACTTTTTAACAAATAAAAACTGAAAAAGTGGGCGTGCAAAATTATTCAGCCCCTTTACTTTCAGTGCAGCAAACTCTCTCTAGAAGTTCAGTGAGGATCTCTGAATGATCCAATGTTGACCTAAATGACTAATGATGATAAATAGAATCCAGCTGTGTGTAATCAAGTCTCCGTATAAATGCACCTGCTCTGTGATAGTCTCAGAGGTCCGTGTAAAGCGCAGAGAGCATCATGAAGATCAAGGAACACACCAGGCAGGTCCGAGATACTGTTGTGGAGAAGTTTAAAGCCGGATTTGGATACAAAAAGATTTCCCAAGCTTTAATCATCCCAAGGAGCACTGTGCAAGCGATAATATTGAAATGGAAGGAGTATCAGACCACTACAAATCTACGAAGACACGGCCGTCCCTCTAAACTTTCAGCTCATACAAGGAGAAGACTGATCAGAGATGCAGCCAAGAGGCCCATGATCACTCTGGATGAACTGCAGAGACCTACAGCTGAGCTGGGAGACTCTGTCCATAGGACAACAATCAGTCGTATACTGCACAAATCTGGCCTTTATGGAAGAGTGGCAAGAAGAAAGCCATTTCTTAAAGATATCCATAAAAAGTGTCGTTTAAAGTTTGCCAAAAGCCACCTGGGAGACACACCAAACATGTGGAAGAAGGTGCTGTGGTCAGATGAAACCAAAATCAAACTTTTGGCAACAATGCAAAACGTTATGTTTGGCGTAAAAGCAACACAGCTCATCACCCTGAACACACCATCCCCACTGTCAAACATGGTGGTGGCAGCATCATGGTTTGGGCCTGCTTTTCTTCAGCAGGGACAGGGAAGATGGTTAAAATTGATGGGAAGATGGATGGAGCCAAATACAGGACCATTCTGGAAGAAAACCTGATGGAGTCTGCAAAAGACCTGAGACTGGGACGGAGATTTGTCTTCCAACAAGACAATGATCCAAAACATAAAGCAAAATCTACAATGGAATGGTTCACAAATAAACATATCCAGGTGTTAGAATGGCCAAGTCAAAGTCCAGACCTGAATCCAATCGGGAATCTGTGGAAAGAACTGAAAACTGCTGTTCACAAACGCTCTCCATCCAACCTCACTGAGCTCGAGCTGTTTTGCAAGGAGGAATGGGCAAAAATGTCAGTCTCTTGATGTGCAAAACTGATAGAGACATACCCAAGCGAAGTTTACAGCTGTAATCGCAGCAAAAGGTGGCGCTACAAAGTATTAACCTAAGGGGGCTGAATAATTTTGCACGCCCAATATTTCAGTTTTTATTTGTTTAAAAGGTTTGAAATATCCAATAAATTTCGTTCCACTTCATCATTGTGTCCCACTTGTTGTTGATTCTTCACAAAAAATTACAGTTTTATATCTTTATGTTTGAGGCCTGAAATGTGGCAAAAGGTCGAAAAGTTCAAGGGGGCCGAATACTTTCGCAAGGCACTGTATATATATATATATATATATATATATATATATATATATATATATATATATATATATATATATACTTTTAAAAGCTACACAACAAAACGATTTTGTTACACAAACGAGAGTAAATAATTAACTTCCACCCCTGTGATCAGTATATAGTTGATGTTAAATATGATTAAGGTGAGGGAAAGCTATGGGCCAAGTCTCCTGCATGAAAGTCAGAGGAGCTGCACTGCAACCTTCACTCTCTTACTTTTCGCCTTGCATTGGCACAAAACATTGGCATTTGATGTAAATCGTATCGATATGTGAAATGGTCCAATACGGACATAATCCCTTGGGGTGCTGTGCTGGTTTACAGACAGACAAATGTGGATAAAGGTGTAGGTACTTCAAGAATAGCTACTCACACTGTGACTGATTCATGTGAGGATCTCAGTCCTGTGGCTGTCCACAAAGGTTCAGATTGGGGTACACAAGCATCAATACTAGATGACAAATTCTCAGCTGGCAACGGAGCCATGAGCAAAGTGGTAGTTGGGTAGTGGGTTGAGTTACTTAGTGCTGTTTTCAACCAAATACTGACTCATTTGGCTGTAATCCATTGCTCCAGGGCAGCTGTCTTATCTTCATGGATTGATGAGTTCTACTCACATTTAATCACATTTGCAAAGAATTACTGTCTGAGAGTGAATAAGGAGTTTGGAACACACACACACACACACACACGCACGCACACACACACGCACACACGCGCGCGCGCACGCACACACACACACACACACACACACAAACGTTAATGTAGATACATAGTTGCATGTGTGCAATGAATGGATAAAGAACAGCAGGACCATGCAATGTGAATACACTGTATGTTGAGTCACCACATGCATAATAATGATAAAAAGTGCATGATAAAAGCCTCTCATTTGATAGTAGGATGAAAGTAAAAGCAGATACTGTTGTCTAATGTCATGAAATGCTAATGCACATTCTTAATAAGCTACAGCAATTATACAGCGTAGAGTGAAGTGGAAAAAAAATCTATTATTTGATTTCATGCCAAAGAAAGTAAATATTCATGAATTCTAACAAATAGCTAATGGTTGGATTCATCTTAAACCACACAGTCCTAATGAAAGAAAAGGCTGATGAAAGATACTGGTTAACAAAGCGTGACTCAGTGATGATGCATTGCCCTAATGCACACTATTGTTGGACCTTGATACATTATGATTCAGTTATGAAGCACATTTACACACTTTCCACTTAATTCAGATAAAGCAGTACTGGTTTATTCTTATTTTATTGTAACTTGTAAATTCTCACTAAATGTGGTAGAAAAGACACTTAATGTTACACCACATACTGTATTCAAGACGAACATAATTATGATTTACAGAAAAACAATGGGAGTTGAGTGTTTTGGCTAAATGCTAAGCATATAATTTTATACTTGGGTTCCTCTACCAGAGAAGCTATAGACAGCCATACTATGCAGCATTATGTTGACATTGGGTATATTCAATGTAAACACAATGTAACAAAACATTAGTCAAATAGGTTATTGCACCATATGGACTACATACAGCTGTTCAGATTTTCTGACTCTGTAGCCTTCTGGCAAACACACGTCCTCTTTCCATGTACAGTATGTAACTTATCTTAATGTATCTTAAAATGCGTCATAACATGGTAAACATGTCCTTCAAATGTGTTTGTTTTTTAAGTATTAGTGTTATTGGAAAAATGGGCTTTCATGCTTGCTTCACAAATGCTCACAGTATGTGAGCGTGATTTGCTCTTCAGAACCGGATACCACCCTAAAATTTAAATGACGACATTCTCGCTTAGAAAAACAATTTTTATTTTTTTTATGTCCAATATCTTCAACTTGACTCCAGGGCTTACAATGCCTAATTCATGCCAGCGAACAGCGTCACTTGTGGCAAAGATTATTCCTCCCTTGGTATTGTAGGGACTTGCTGCTGTTTGCAGCTCTGCTGACTGCTGTCACAGCTGTGGCTGCAGAAATGGGAAACAAATCTATTGATAATATGAATTCGCAAACGTGTGGTTCTTATGCACTTTTGTCAGATGTGTTTTTAAAGAAGAAAAGTTCTAATGTTCTTCTTTAAAAAAGCCGGAGGTTCAGCTAGATGTCAAGTTTCCTTTTTTTGTTTTTTATGAAAAAGTAGGCCATTATATTGTAGCAGATAATGCACGCCTCCACTCTTTCGGGAATACGTAGAATTCAAGCCAATAATTAGAGATTATTTATAAGCCTAATGTGTTTTCCTCTATGATTTGACATAGACCGAAGTGATATTTATTCCATGGCAAGAATTTAATAGAATTCATATGATATTATTAAACCTAATTTAATAGAATTCATATGATAGTATTAAACCTATGGTTGATCAAGTTGTACTTCAGCTCGAGTATTTCCCATTGCTGCTACTTCTTGCTGGCGATGGCCTATGGTCCCAGAAAGCAACAGTGCCTCATACTGTGTGGATGGAGGTTATTTCACTTGAGAGGTATGGCTCCCACCTAACAAAAGGTCAAAGTTATTAACACAGTGGGACTCTATGTATCACAGTGGTCCTTGAGACAATTATGAAGGTTGACCTGTCTATGCCACCTGTCCGACACCTGTGTCTCATAATAATCCCTTTCAGTGTGTTCAGTTGTGATAGTAGTCACTGAAAGTCAAGTTTCTAAATGTCTTAGTCTTATGGTTTCTATTATCTTCCTCTGTCCTTGTTCAGTTTAAAGAAGAGTCTGCATGCATGAAACATAATATTATTTGATGCATTGGAGTATTATGGGATCCTTGTATGGAGTTTGTTTGTTGTTATAAGTTCTTTACTGTGAGTGATCTACATAGTTAAATATGTAGCCAGTAGAGTGTAGCACTAGAGCATACAAGATTCATTTATCATTTAAAAAGGTATCAGCTGGCTCGTGATGGGCTGAATCTGTTCAGTAATTGGATGCTGTAGTTGATCTGATGGGACTGTAAAAGAATAAAATGGAGCCAGTGAAAGTCAAGGGCAATTTTTATGTGGATGAATTTTAATGTAACAACATGCCTACCTAGGTTCATTGTTAAATAACTGCAGCCTTCTGTAATACATTGTAACTGTTCACTCATTTAAAAATACATTTGATAATTTAAAAATGGTTGAATAATAAATATCAGTTTTGAACTCTGCGAGACACTACACTCACTCACTCACTCACTCACACGAAAACAGCTGTGCAACATGTTAGCATATTAGTGAAGGAGTGACTGCCAACTGACCAATGATGTCCCATTAGAGAAACACATGTCCCAATGATTCCCCCGTCCACACATCTCATCCATGTATCCCTCCCTCATATTGTAAGTGTGAGGAATTAAAGAGGGAGGAAGGTAGGGAGGGAAAGACATGCTGTGGTGTTCTCCCAGAATGCCCTCCTGTGTGAAGTCACACACACTGAAGTACACTCACACTACAGTATGATGCACAGCTTCTAAGAAAATAACTTTTCCAAATAACAAGCTGGCGTATCAGATCAACTCACCATGAGAAGTATAATCACAGTAATAAGAATTCAATACCGAAAATAAACAATGTAACAATTTGTATGTGCTATTCCAACAGTTAAAAAACGTCTTGAGTGTGGAGTTATTCTGTTTTTCTTATTGTCAACAAAACCCATAAAAAAATAACAATGTGTTTTAGCAATACTTTCTGACTACTGAAGACATAAATCTTAAAAAAGGTCACACATATGTAGTTTAAAATGCTCAGTAATTTCCCAAAAAAAAACGAAGGGCACATATATTTTTTAGCAAATGTTACTTAAACAGGAGAAAATAGAGTACATTTCTTGGGGACTTTTTTCAGCTGTGGATCAATAGACATTTGGTGTGTTTGTGAGATTGATTTAAAATAAACTACGGTGTCCATGTTCATTAGCCTGGTTGACACCAGACCCTTCTCAGTTGTAACTGACTTGCAGAGCAAATCGCAAATTTGCCGGAAGTTCGTCAAGGTTTACCCAGGCTACATGTTCATTGTAATAAGCAAATTAAAATTTCTTAATTTTCTTAAAATAGTATAAACATTTTCTTTATTTACTATTGTATTCATTAGGGTAGGGTATAAGTGCATTCATGAAAGGTGTGAAGCGGCTCTTTACCAATGCAGCACCTTTCCAAAAACAGCAAGTGTAATTACAAGGAGACAAATATGGTTCAGGCATGGTATAACAGCCTGAATGCTTTGAATTGTATGCAAGTTGTGTTTTTGTTAATCCTTTTCTTTAACACTATAATGAGATACAACGCCTCAACTGAAGGACATGTGCTCAAGTCCCCCTGATGGTAAGCATTTCATCCTGCAGAATTGTGCTTGAACAAGCAATTGGACCTCGTATCCTGTGATCGATAGCACAAGCTGTGGAGTTTGCTATGGTTGAATCAATAATATGGTTTATTTATACAATAATACATGAACCCCTGCAAAAAAAAGTAATGGTCACATAGGTGAAAAACAGGCTACACTGCAGCACCACTGAATCAATCCCGCTCATTACAATTCATGCATAATGTATCTTAGGTGGGGTTAGAAAAAGGGGTCACTGTGTGTGTGTTTGTGTATATGTGTGTGTGTGTGTGTGTGTGTGTGTGTGTATGTGTGTGTATGTGTTAGTGTGTGCGTGTGTGTGTGTTTGTGTATATATATGTGTGTGTGAGTGTGTGTGTATGTGTGTGTGTTTGTATGCGTGTGTGTGCGTGTGTGTGTGTGTTTGTGTGTGTGGTCATGTGTATGTGCTTGTTATGTACTGTATGTTGTTTGTTCTATAGCCTGAAAAATGCACTTCAGGGTGCAGCAGCTGTATACAGTGATGCCCTGGGGCCTTGAGCCTAATTGGTCTCAGAGCCTATATCCCTTCACAAATGTTAACGTAATTTACACTGGCTAACTGCTCCCTCAAAAGGGCTCTGGGGGAGCGGGTGGAGGGACACACTCCCCTCATTTTGTCACTGTTAGTATTTGCCTTTGATTTAGTTTGAAACCTTCTGACCTCTCATTTCCCAGTGTCACATTCTGATCAATATGTAAGACAAATGGTGATAACCGTGGCTTGACCTCCTCTGATCGTGCCAGGTGGACATAACTGTGTATGCAATGCAAAGTGTGTGTGTGTGATGGGTGGATGGAGGGGTATGTTGATATACACAAGTATTGTATTTTATGTGATGTTGACATGGTATCTTTATGGTACAAGATTTTAGTAGAAAAACATCTCCGAGGAGGAAATCAGTCCAAACTAGACAATACTTCTCAGATCTTTGGTTTGTCTTTTAGGACAAAGAGGAAAAGCAAATATTTTTTGTATACGTTCCTACTTGTGAAGTGACTCATATGTCAGCTAAATTGTATCAGAGCTGCAGAGGAGGTTTAACCTGTCAGCAGCTGCTGATGGAGGTCACGCTGATGTTTTGGAAACTCTTGATGACATTAAACTTATTCAAAGATCTTTTGGTCAAAAAGCAGAATAATATTATTTATCGACAAACACAAATTTGGTTTGAAGTCATGAATTTGAAATATTAAAGTCCCTTTAGGTGTTTGTTACTCCTTAGTTTTATCCCACCTTTGTTTGTGAAATAGAAAAATAAAAAAATAAAATAATCTCAGTTAATGCAGCTTTCTGGTCTGTAAAACAGCAGCTAGAAATGTATCCAGCACTGACAGTGACAAGAACAGCCTTGTCAAGACTTATCAGGTAGGGCATCTGTTTTAGCATAGATTTCAGAGGTAATGATTATACTCTGATGATGCACAGCTGTGGGCCATTATCATCCCACCAATGCAGAGGAATCCCTAACCCAAACAAGAGATACTGAACAAGAGAATCATTCCAGGCATCCGCAGAGTGAAGACATTTAGGATTCATTTCATCCTAAGATCACAAGCCACCATATGAATACAGCTCTATAGCAAAGTACATGGGGGGTAACATCTGAGCGAGCTGCAGCCCGGCAGAGTGTGAAAGAGGAAAGACCTCAGGCAGCAGAGAAGAAAGGAAGAAAGCAAAAGGTGAGAGATAGAGAGCGAGGTCGCGGCCTCCTGCTGATCAGACACTGGGGAAGTGGTCAGTGTAATCAGTTATTGACCTTTTCACTGAATCACTTGTGTATCATCTTTGAGTGGTCTAAGAGAGTAGGCCTATTTACAGATGTTTCATGAAAGACTAAATGCTCGCAACATCAACCTTGCTGAACAATTTGTGAGTGGGAGACATTTTCCTGTAATCAGGGGTTTTAAAGTGTTAGGTACTGTAGACCTAAAGGTTTAAAAATAATGGCAGGATTTAAGTTCAACACCATGTACTAGAGTTGTACTTGGCTTACAGAGTTGTTGGAAGAAAAATGTTGCAGTTTTTCAGATAATGACTAATGTGCTTACTGTGGTCCACATTCAGTAACAAGTATCAAATCTAAATGTTGAAGTGCAATTTCTTTCACTGAGTCTATTTCCAACACTGCTGAAGTCTTATAGGAGCAGTGACAAAGCTGTCAGCGTGTTAGTGTTATCACACCAGTCTTTTTACTCTGAGTCAGCAGTATCTTTAGGAGGAAATGTATTTTCCTCCCCGAGACCCTGAACAGGATGAGTCATTTTGAAAATAGATGGATGTTTATCCCTATCGATATTGGTTATATTTTGAGGCTTTAATCATACAGTGATATCACTCAAACCACCTCCTACTTCATCATCTACACGTCAGAAACATTGACAGCTGTCAATCATCCTGGCAACTCTATCAAAGCTTCCTGGTCTGTTGGAAAAGATGAGTCCTCTCATTCATGTCGACGTACTGTAACTCTGAATGACACAACTTCTCAGTTTCCTCTTCAAATTACCTCAGCATAGCATTTTCTGTTTAATTAGTGCATAAATCATTTTTCATCCTGTGTACAATCTTTCTATATTCCGTCCTCTACACTTTCACTCCAATACTGGAAAATTCAAACTCTCACTGCATTTTATATCATGTGGGATTGGTATTCATATTGATGTGTTCATGATCAGAGCTGGCTCTGCCCTCACTACACTGCACTGAAATTGAAAATTATTCTCAATTCTGCATCAACATCTAATCAATCCAATTGAATTGCACATTTAACCCTAATGCTGCCTTCTTCTTTGGCTCAAAAAACATACTAAACATTGTTGAAACTCGAAACTTCACAACTTTTTCTAATTGTATAACAAAAGTTCATAAATGCGTTCTTATAAAATCTGTTACAGAAAACCACACATTACTTCTGTTTGGGGCCTCCAGCTGTGTGCTGACACAATGTTTTAGGCAGCATTACTCCTACTTGATGGTAAATCAGTCAATTTGCATTTCTCTAACTACGTCTCTGACCCAACTGGAATGTAATTGACTCTAAACATACAATAAGTAACGTAACTGTGTAAAATAACAAACAGTACATTTCTTTGTCTATGAATTTCTTTGGGGCAAACAAAGGAATTCATCTTTCTTTTTAAACATAAAAAAAGACATTTTTAACAAGTATATTTACAGTGCTTTGTGATCACATCTGTGTTTCGTCACCAACCCATTTGCATGGTCATTTTTTGCATGTTTGGAATTTATAGTTTTAATTCAAGCTCATTTACCTTTTATGTTAGAAAAAGGGGGATCTAAAGGTACAATCAAAACCTCTTCCATTAAAAAAAAAATGTCTTGGACATGAAGGGGAGACATGAATGCAACACTACACATCTCAGCTGCATATCTGCTGACCTGCTGAGACATGGAAAGACAATTATGGGAGAAGAAGATGACAAGCTTGTCAGCATGACGGCTCACTATGAATTCCATTTGTCCTCCAAGCCTTTATTCACCATGAGTCACACCTGATTGAACCTCCACAGGGGAATGAGGAGCAGATATTATAGCAAACTTACTCTGCCTATTTTGCTCATATTCCCAGTTTGGAATGCATATGTGCATGCACTTGGAATACAATGAATATAGGGTTTTAGATGAAAACCTACACATGTGAGCATGCACATGAGCTCCAGAACTAATGACAATAACTCCCACTGACATACAAACACTAAACTGAAGAGGGATAACATTATAACCAGAAAATTAAGAACATTGGAGAGACAACAAAGAGCATCATGGAGGAAGAAGACAGAGAAACAACAATAAACAATTGGGGGGGCAGTGTGCTACGAATGGATGTGATAGATATGGATTATGGAGCCATTTGTAATTGGTGAGTCACAGATGGTGAGTCAGAGTGAGACGTGATACTTGGGGAGAGTTTGTGGGGGAGAAGAGGAGGTTAGGAAAGAAATAGAGTCTACAAAGCCATCGTACAAGACATCCATTTTGAATAAACATATGGCACATCTGTCAAAGATTCTACTGTCTTCATTAAATGTAATTCAATAAATGATGCGTGCAATAAGCATAAGTACTGTATGTGAACAGGAGGGGATTTGGCAACAGGTTTGGTTCACACTGTTTCACAAAGGTGAGAATTAAACATGTGAAGGGATCACTGAGGCTGCTGATTAATCACAAGGAAATTTAATACATATGCATACAAGGTATTATCTCTCAATATGGTAAGCCAGTGGTGGGCGTTGCGCTTTGGTTAACAGGAGGTAGAGGGTTAAAACATTAAAGATCCAATTAATCTGCGAAGCCATATAGGTCCAAGTTAGAAAAACAGTGTGTAGTGAGTTAGTCTCGTATTGCCAGATCTCCACAGCGCTGCAGAGGAGGATCTGGCTAGTCCACACAGCATTCCGGGATGGGAGAAAAATGTCCACTGGTTTGTTGGCATTTCTTTAAACCATGGGTCTTCAACGTTTTTTTATGCCAAAGACCCCTTAACTGAAAGAGAGATGAAGCTTGGACCCCCCACTACATATACTGTATAAAATTAAGTTGGTATACTAATCTGGGTATACAACATGTAGGGCGATCTAAAGCCTTTATACATGGCCTTTTTGCATAGAATACTAAGCTATTAAAATAGCCTGATAATTGTTGGCAGGATTTTATAAATAATGTTTTAATGTTAAAACATATGTATGGTGTAGTGGATTATTAATTAATTAATCAATTAACTATCCGTGGATGGCTATCTTAGTGACTACCTTACTAATAGGCCAGTAAGCCTATCATCAGTGGGGATTTATATTTGCTAATAATATGTTAGATTCATGTTAACACTTTTTAATTTTTGAAAAAACTTATAAAAATTAACAATAATTTGGAGGCCCGGAAGTGGAACATCGTGGATATAGTAATAGTAGTTAGTAACACAGTTTCACTAATGTCAATATATACAGCTTGTTTTCATACATACAATGTACGGTACTATGAGTTCATGCAGTACAATGGCTCAGAGCTAATCATTTCTAAAATATTTCCAATGAAATAATTCTTTGAATGAATTAGCAATAGCATTAAACTTTAATTGTCTCCCTCCATAACTGTCAGCGTTCAGTGATTCATACTTCACAGAGAGTGGGCATAAAACTGCATTTGTGATAAAATTAGCTTTTAATGCAATCAGTAGTTCGGATAACCAGCTTCACAACAGCCGTACTGTGATTGAAATCAATCATGAAGATGAGGGAAATGAGGCCAAGAAAAGATCAATGCATGGACCTCAAGGATGTGTGCTGTAACTGGCTGAATTCTGTGCTTTGAGACACACCCTCAGTGCATTTATAATAGATGTTTACAACAAAACTGCACTCAGTCCCAAAAGCCTGCGGGCTTCCGCTATCCCAGAGGTTGCCATTGGGACAGCTGTTCACATAAACTTAACAGGTGTTACTGATCTCCGCTGAGAGCTTCTCTCTTTTTACGCTGTCTATTTCCCCTTGTTTCCTTCTCTCCCTGTATTCAGGATGCATCACCCATATCTTCTCGTATCCAATGCGTTCTGATATGTCTAATCCAACTCTATTAGATTCTAAACATACAGGGATGAGCAGACAGATACTGTTTTCTCAATTATGATTTGTTCAAAAAACACAATGACGTCTCAAGATTTAGAATTTATTCCAATATGCACAGCACATTTTAAAGTACATCTGAAATGTACAGGCAAGCACAATATGACAGTTCATCATATGAACCCTGAGGCACTTTAGCTACATGCTCCACCTACAGTGGAATTCATAATGTGCAGCTTCAGTCCACAATTCCAAAATTGTTCATGGCAGTGGAGAGTATGTATATTGTAGCAAATGTTCTAATATTTCCAAATATGTGACTAAATAGCCCTAAATTTATATATACTGTATATTAAAAATATGGAAAGCAAATACAACTGTGTTAATGTTAGGTTGGCTTTTGCTGTGTGTTTGTATCTTTATGAAGATCCATATGGGAATAAAAATGTGATGTTCTCTTGCTTACACACGAGCAGATTTAATTCATTCCTGATTTCCTGTTGGATTTTATGTCCCGTGTATCCTGCAGCTAAATGTGAAAGTGAATGTGTGTACACTATGAAGTCCTTTTCATTCATTGCTCTTTATGTATTCTACAGCCTATTCTAAAGGTGTTATGTCACCCTTTAACTGCCCACAACAAGTGTCATCTGGAACAATGGATGATATTACAACAAAGCTTCGGAAAATGCAATTACTAGTTCTGCTACATTTAGGAAACTAGAGTTTTTGGCACTTTTCAGAACAACAATTACAAGTTGCATCTTGGAAATGAGCCTGGGTTTTCAGAGTTAAAAACAAATGTATACAAGCGTCCTCATCCTCACCACCTGGACATGACATGCTTACATTTTCACTATTACTTCAAATGGCAGACCAATATCTGTTATATTAATGCCATCTTCATATAATAGTGTTACTATGGAGGGCCATATATCATCCACTTTTGTGTTTAAGGCACACACTTTCAGCATTCATTTGACAAAAATCCCTAAAACCAGACTGAAGCACTTTAAAATGCTCTTCGTATGTATCTCAGCATCAAGCAATACTTCCTGTCCTTGAATTGTATTTTGCCCATCTCATCACTTCAGTCTAAAATTACATCCAGCCATCTGTTTCAAATTACTTTACACGAATCAGATTAAAACAAAATTTTTAGCCAGTCTCATGATATACTGTATAAATGTCCCATGTTGTCTCCCAGGTTATTTGATAGTGAGAGAGGGAGAACACATGTATTGTGAAGGTTATCTCTCATTTCCTTTCCATTTCCATCGTGAGAAAAGCTTGTCCATGGTTACATATAGTAGATTCAACACTATACATCAGATATAACCTCTCAGCCAAACTATTTCCAAACCATTGTTCCTAGAATAAAGCACAGTGTATTTCCAGCCTGCAGAACAAAACAATGCTGCCTCTGACATCAATTCAATTCAATTTTATTTATAGTATCAATTCATAAGAGTTATCTCAAGACACTTTATAGATAGAGTAGGTCTAGACCACACTCTATAATTTACAAAGACCCAACAATTCCATTAATTCCCCCAAGAGCAAGCATTCAGTGTGACAGTGGCGGGGAAAAACTCCCTTTTAGGAAGAAACCTCAGACAGACCCAGGCTCTTGGTAGGCGGTGTCTGATGGTGCCTGTTGGGGGTGTGATGAACAGTGGCAATAATAGTCACAATAAAGATAATGGATCAGTGACTAGAAATAGTAGCTGTAGTAGTTCATGGCATAGCAGGGCACTGCAGGGTGTCACAGGACGTAGCAAGATGCAGCAGGACATCATACTCCGCTTATATTATTATTTTATTTCTTAAATTGAGTAACTCTGAGTCAGAGTTGTGCACACCCTTGAGAGAGGACAAAAACTGTTAACTGCTGTTTAAGTGAGTTTGTCTGCGAGTAGTAGAGAGGACATAAACATAGGATAATAAGATGTCTTGTTATGATGTCTTTTCTATATGCTCACCCATTATCCTACATCCTCAAATCTGTAAATTAGGTATGAATGTGGATGAACTATTCAGCGTCCCCCATTAGTATGTGAGTATTGCACCTTAGGGCTATTTTGTGAGTGTACTGTATATCCTCACTTGAAGATTTTAGCAGAGCCTTTGGAAAAAGTCTAATAAGAGGGTCTGGTGTGCAGAAACCAGTCAGGCTGACATATAATTCACCGGTCAACAGTATTCTTTTTTTTTTCAAAAGGAGGACAAAAGGGAAAAAAGTGAAAGGTTGGAAAAGGGCACAGAGCAATTGAGGATTCTCACAAATTGTTTGGTTGGAATGGGCTGTCAGAGAGCTGTGCTCTGGATTAAGTATTAAGATCAGAACATAGTTTTGTAATTGTATTTTCAACACATCCAGCAGATACCACTGCAGGAGGCATTAGGCTGCACTAAAAAAGCAGAAGGGAATGTTTCTTAAAGATGTTGAGTTTACGGATTATTCTAATGACTGGTGGTTTCCGGAGGAATCCATTCACTACAAATATTTATCATCAATGGTGGCTGTGTTACTGCATCCTCAACACAGTACTTCCTTTTCAATATTTGCAGCCTTTGAGTGACTGCTCCTTTGCACACAAATAAAATTAAAACACAAATACCGTGTACAGTATGCACAAATGCATATCTGCGTTCTGCTTGATTTAGGGTAGCCATCATGGCTGGTGGAAACAGTAGCAGCATCTGTTAGATCCTGTAATCCATCCAGATTTTTAGCCCTGGGAGCATCTGCTAACACACACTCCAAGAGAGGATCTGTGCTGGAGGAAAGGAAAGAAGAGGAGGCGAGAAGAGGATCTGCACATTGCAGGATAGCACAGAAAATGATAAGAAAGAAATTGAGTGATTTTAGCCAGTAGTTTATTCAGTAGTTTTTGTCTCGTGATGGATTCTACAAATCAAATTTTTACACAATGCATTGGCACACTCTTACACATTAAACACAGTATGACAAAAGGTTTACCATCCAGATAAATGCTCATCACTATCAGATGGCAGACATAGAAAGTGGGAACGATCCAGCACACTTGTGTCTTCTAACACAATAATTTGGGTCTGTGCCATACCAGCTGTCGTGGTCATTACAAGGTGGTGGCATTGCCAACCTCTTGGTCAGCCAGCAGCTGCCTTAGCAATGTGGATCTCTCAGATTAAGGCCGACTCCAATCTGCTCTGATCTATTCGAGGAAACACATGATAATGAAGGGACAAACAACTAGAATCAGAGACAGCACAACTAATCCAGACAGCCATCACATCACGCACCAAAGGTCTTCACAGGAAATTGCTGCAAGTGCTGCAGATGCTTTTAATGTGGAGATGAAGCAATGAGCAATGTGTTAATTTCACGCATCTTTGGGAGTCATTTTGGGATTAGATAGCAATCACTACACCTGTTATCAGAGAGAAATTGTGGAAGGTTTTCATTCATTTTCAGGAAATAATTTTTTAGTACCTCAGTTAAGTCCATACCTGATCGGTAAACATGTTTAATAAGTGTCTATAAACTTTAATACCTATAAGGATGACGCTTTTCACCAAACATGAGTGTGTGTGTGTGTATATATGTTAGAGAGAACTTGTACACTCCGTAGTGGAATGGTGATCATAACATTGTCCACAAAATGGTCCTTACTGAGACACTGAATATGAACAAGCAGCTGTGCAGCATCAGTTACATCTGTGTTTTCATTCTGAAACAATATTTAATATCAGCTGGCTCTCTCCTTCTCCATGAGGTGAAATGAAACGTCCTGGGCCATATCATTTATGTCCCTGGCTACTGTTTTGTCAGAGAACAGTACTGTATCCACTTTCCATAGCCACCTCATCACACAGTATTCCCTGATTAATGGCTTTGGCAGCAGGTAGAATTAGATCTTCACCGACAGTGTGTGGTTTTTGTGCATGCAATCTGATATAGCTATAGAGGACACCTTCACTCACTTGTCTTTTTTTGCTTAAATGCAGTTGGCTCTTCATATGGGCCGTCCTAAGTTGCAGAACCGGGCCATTATTTGTATTTATATTTGAAAAGCTTGGTGGCCTTGTGTTTTGTTCTTTTTTGCAGTTAGATAGCAGAGATAGAATCCTATGTGCCTTCATCAAGTGTTGAATTTAAAAAAAATTTGATATAATCTTACACCATCTGATCAGCTTGAGTCAAAAGTGAAAACATAAAGGAGACATTACAACTAACAAGCAAATGTGTCCTGTACTATGTAGTTTGACTGTAGCAGTCTCACATTGCCAGACCTATCTCCACAGAGCTGCGGAGGAAGGTCTAGTCCACACAGCATTCCTGGATAGGAGAAAAACGTGCTCTGGTTTATTGGTATTTCTTTAAACCAATCACAATCGTCTTGGGTGGCGGGCGCAGCAACAGTGCCTCTGCAAAATAGCCTCGGGAAGAAACTTGTTTTGGTGGAACATGTGCACATAGGGAGGCGAGCTCTGGAATTTAAAATGGCTGTCGAGTGTGTGATGAGAATTTTACTCAAAAAAAGATAAATAGAAATTTGATTATCGGTGCTCGGAGGATGTTTCTTGAATCGACCAGAGTTTAGAATGCCAACACAAAGAAAGCGGAAGGTAAGGGACATCCGGCCAAAAATGAGGGACATCCGGTGGAACCTCCGGCGGCACCGGAACTATCAATTAAATGAAACATCGTCCATATAGAGATGTGTGTCTGTGTCATAGATTGCTGTCTAGCTGCCAATGTGTTCAGCATGTCAATGCAGTCAGTGTGCCTAACATGTCAATGATAGGAGAGTAATTAATCTAGCATCATTCAAATACAATACAATTTGTTATTGGCAATCTGTGAATAAGGTCTCCAACTTGATGGATACCCAAGGACACAATAACTACTAACAGTCGATTCACACATCAGGTCACCTTCCCCAAAAATGATAAAATATGAATATCTCTCTTTTGGCTACTAAGAACCTTGCATGTTTGCTTGCACAAAAGGGCATTAAAGGGGAACTTTAGGGGAATACTAATGAGAGTGAGTGGTTGATACTGCTTTCTGGAAGTGAGTGGGTAGTGCAGAAATCCATCAAAACTCAGCAAGACTTGTAAAGACAGAGGGCTCATCAATTTTAATATTCAGCCGTCTGCTTTCACGCCCTAATGCTGCAGATTCCAGAACAAATGAAGAGGGTTTAATCCTGCTCAGTAGTCCCAACACGGCCAATCGCTTCTGCCCACACATCACACACAGATGGCTCATGGTCCAATGTCATAGGACACCATTGAATCAGCTGTAACTTGTGCAAGGGTAAAGCTCATCCCTGCATGATGTCCTGCTGGGATCAAACATACAAACATGGATAGTAGGTGGGAGGCTACAAGTGGACACAGTGAGGGACAAGCAGCCAGACAAAATTCCAGCCCACACCTTCACCTAATAAAGCAAAGTCAGTTTGACATGATCCTGCCATTGTATGAGAACATATGGTCTGGAATAAAATGAGTCAGCACATTTAAATGCCTCATGCTGTTAAATAAAATCATGTTAAAAACATAGCTACCACATACAGTAAGTAACACTCACTTTACAAGTAATGAATTAGTAATTTATCAACTGACCTAATGGGAAATATTTTGGTAAGACAAACCTAATAAAATATGAAAAGCTGAACTGATCTACTGTTATAAGTATGATATTCTCATTAATTTAATTTAATATTTTCAAAGTAAAGAGATTCTGATTGATCTTAATACCTAAGAATAAAAAATGTATAACTGAGATGAACTTACTGTATGTGTTGAAGACTGAATATTTAAGTAGGAGGAGAGCAGAGCTGAGGGAGCTAATCTAACAAATATTGACCTTGAGGTGATCTGCAGCAAATATGGAAGCCCCACATGCAGACTGTGAGTGGGGACGCCCTGGTAGCTCACCTGGTTGAGCATGCGCCCCACGTATAAAGGCTCAGTCCTTACCACAGCAGCCGTGGGTTCAATACTGACCCGTGGCCCTTTACTGCATGTCATTCCCCATCTCTCTCCTCTTTCCTTTCTTCAGCTGTCCTGTCAATTAAAGGCCTAAAATGCCCAACAATGTATCTTAAAAAAAAATAAAATGCAGACTGTTAAGTGGAGAGGAAATGAAAATGTCTTTTTATCTTTCCATGTACCTTTATAACTCCAAGATGAATTAAATCTCTCTCTACAGTTCAACCTTTTTACATATGATGATGATTAAACATATTCATTAATAGAGTGCACCCAGGTGAGAGGGGGAAAGGGGCTCCACAATTCAACAAACTAATTGCTTTGAATGGATTATAACCACATGATAATGTTTAGCAATCCAGCAGCAGATAACTGTGAGAACATGATAATGTTATGCCACTAATAATAATAATGTTAATTATAAAACAGATTAGACATGTTGGAAATACAAAAGTGTGATAGCAGTAATAAAGTTGTGGTTTTGAGAAGGGATTTAAAAGATGTCACTGATTCTGAAGCCTAAGATCTTCAGGCAGGGAGTTTAAAAGCTGAGGAGCCCTGTCTGCAAAAACCTGGCCTTTAGTTTTCAAGCTGTCACTTAGGCCAGCAGAGCCCAGCCTGAGGATCTCTGACTCAGAGGGGCAGTGGCTGGAAACAGGCTGCTGAGGGGCAGGGGTGGCAAAAAAAATTAAAGGGCACCAGCTGCATACAGTGGGCCACCAGTGCGTAGAAAGTAGGCCAGCCTTAATGGCACTGCATCACGTTTTCTCCACTGGATAGGCACCACTTTCTCAACACATCACATTTAATTGAAAAAATGTAGGGCCTTTAAGGTACAAATTAAGCCTTAAAGTTATTAAGGTGTAGTTACCGGTAATGTTATGTTGGACATTTTAAGTGGTTTTACAATGAACACTTTATACAAGTACTGTTAGCCATTTTTAATTAAACTGAAAGACGTAAGGGTTTATATTTTAAGGGATTGTCATAAATTAAATTGAACCCATTTCAACAAAAGCATACAGATGATCCATTAAAATCAGTTCATAAGACAGGTTAACTTTATAGTATGCCATTTGCAGGTGAAGGTCACATGATCAGCTTGCAGTCTAAAAACACTGCAGATAATGTAAAGTGATAACAAAAGCAGCCAAAATGCCCACCAAGCTAGCTGGCTTAGCTAGCTAGCTCAACCACCTGGGCTCAATGGACTTACCTTTTCTCTGCTTCTTCAAATTCATTGTAAATTCAGAAATTCGCAAGTTCGTAAGTTCACAAGAAAGAGGTGGGAAATGACTGTGTCCAAAAGACTTCAGGCTGGTGATTGATCATCTTGATATTTTAAGTATGCAAATTAAATCACACATACATTGACCTCAATCACTCCTGTGTGACGTACCTGAAGTTGGATTCAATCCCACATCTCCTGGTCACCAGTCGTCGTCCTCCAACACTGGACCATCTTCATCAACATAAAGGAACAGAGAGAAAGAAGATCAGATTAAAGCTGCAAAAAACTTTCCCTTTATCAACCTGCAAGGAAACAGTTTTACAGACTGAAACCAAATTCAAAAGTTCAAACTAAAACCTGTTCACACTGAAACATGTCCACATTGAAATCTGTCAGAACCTGTTTACATTTAAATCTATTCACACTGAGCCATGGTAAGACCACTGTTGTGCCTGAACGCGTTCATTGAACGATAGTTCATGAACTCGTTCATATTTTGGGCGAACGTGAACTGAACGTACTGTATTACTGCCTGATGAACGTTACTGTAAACTCGTTCATTCTGGTGTCTGTGAACGGCACGCTGTCTCAGTTTAATTTCATTCAATAGGGTGCCAGATTTCTATAGAGCCTTCTAGGCGAAAAAAACGGCTAAAACAAACCGTAAACAGGCCTTAATATGTAGCGGAAAAAACACCCAATCTGGCAAAACCAGCCACCAGTGTCACACCGCCGCATGCGTCATCAAAACAAAAAGCAGCATGGAGGTGACAGCAGCATGGAGGCGACAAAGCAGCAAGGAGGCTTACTTACTTACTTACTTAGGCCTTTAGATTCCCATAGGAACATAGGCCATCGACAAAGCTCTTCCATTCTCTCCGGTCTTGGGCCCTCCGCTCCAGATGTTGCCACGTCAGCCCTTCTTTCTTCATCTCCTGTTCTGTGGTTCTTCTCCAAGTGGTTCTCGGTCTGCCTCTCTTCCTCCTGCCCTGTGGGTTCCACGTCAGCGCCTGTTTAGTGATTGATTTATTTCTCCTGAGTGTGTGCCCTATCCACTTCCATTTCCTCCTCCGGATTTGCATTTCTATTGGGTCTTGTTTGGTGAGTTCCCACAGGTTGGTGTTAAAGATGGTGTTGGTGAAGGTCTGCAGCTTATTGAGTATGGTGGTGGTAATTCTCCAGGTTTCTGAGCCATAAAGTAGAGGGGTCTATACATTTGAGTTGAAGATTTGCAGTTTGGTCTTGAGTGACAATTTTTTTGCCTTCCAAATAATGTTTAGCATGTTGAATGTTGTCCTTGCTTTTCCGATCCTGGCTTGGACATCGTCCTCCGTGCCACCTTCCCCTGAAATGATGCTACCAAGGTATGTGAAGCTGTTTACATCCTCTAGTGCATTTGGATCCATGGTTATGGGTGTGTTGTTCTTGCTGTTGATACACAATACTTTAGTTTTTGATGAGTTTATTTTGAGACCGAGCAGAGCAGCTGTTTCATCCAGTTTTCCAGATTTTTCCTGCATCTGTTGGTGTGTGTGAGCCAGTAGTGCCAGATCATCAGGGAAATCGAGATCTTCTAGCTGCTCGGTCAAGCTCCACCGTATGCCGGTTTGTCTATTGTTGTTTCTTTCATCACCCAGTCTATGCAGAGGAGGAAAAGAAAGGGTGAGAGCATGCACCCTTGCCGCACACCAGTCAGGACCTCAAATGCAAGGAGGCTTAGTATGATCATTTAAACAAGTTTTATGACAAGGTCGTGAGGATGGGAAAAATCTTACATTTCTGTGCAAACTTTGTCCGCCAGCTTTCAAAAAGAAAATCTGGACTTCAGTCACATCCACAGCAAACCTTAAACGGCACATTGAACTGATTGGATATGAAGATGAAATCTGACGCATAGTTTCAGTGTTAAAACTGATAAAATAATTGCTGTCTGTGGTTCTATATGGGCTGTGGCAATAATTTTGAAAAATAATAGCTCGCAGCATCATATGGAAAAAAAGAACTATGAACTAGTTCATTTTTGGAACTGTGAACTTAGTTTAAAATTTTTAAGTATGAACTATGAACTGAACAAAATTTAGTTAATTTTTAAATTTGCAAACTGAACTTTGAACTAGTTCATGTAGAAAGTGAACTTTTCCAACACTGGGTAAGACACAGTCCACATAGCTTAACTGGTAGAGAAAGGGATTTACAGTCAGAAGGATGTGAGTTTAAAACCACAGGCCTAGTTTTCTATCATGCCTCAGATGACTCAATGGTGTTTCTTATTTTTTTTAAACTGTCTTGAATGAGTGAAACTAACTAAAAACAGAATCAGTCTGTTTCATAAAGATACTCAGAGCCTACCCAGAGCTGTGCAATTAAATTGAAACGTTTTCAGCACAACTCATAAAGTTTCATTGTATGCAGATGACTTGCTCCTGTACATCTCTAACCCAGCCGCCTCGCTCCCTGTTATTTTAAACATTCTGGAACAGTTCGGTGCGTATTCCGGCTACAAGCTCAACTATCAGAAAAGTGAGCTCCTACCGATAAATTATCTGGCTATGCAGCTCCCACGCTCTTTATCGTCATTTAAGTGAGCGGAGGACGGATTCCGCTACTTACTTACAAAGGCTGTATCAGACATGTTCCACCAGAACTTCTTACCTCTGAAAAACTGAAAGTGATTTTGACCGCTGGTCGGTCTTAACGCTCTCCCTTGTGGGCCGGATAAATTTGATTAAGATGGTTCTTTATCTTTTCCAGCACATCCCGGTACTTATCGTTAAATCTTTTTTTTGACAAGCTGGACAGGGCAATATCTACATTTCTATGGGGCAGCTAACCTGCTAGGATCCAAAAGGCAAAAGGCAGCTAATTTGTAGAAACTCCTATACTGGAGGAGCGATGACTGTGCCTCACTACCTGTCTGGGTATATTTGGAAAGAGCGAGTTCACACCTTTCACTGTGGTCGGTCCTCTGCTCTCAACTCCCTCTGCCTTCAACATCGGTAGGCACATGCCCGATTGTATCCCTCCTGCTCAAGATCTGGTGTCAGGTTAGGAAAAACTTTGGCTTACAGGGCCCTTCCATCTTGACACCACTGCTTAAAAACCATGTCTTTACACCTTCAAGTTCAGACCTGGCATTCAGAGCCTGGCAAAGTAATGGTATCGTCAGCGTCAAAGACCTACAGGGTTGCGTATTTGCATCCTTTACAGAGCTTTCCTGCTTTTATGATTTGCCCCTTGAGAACAACAAGTATCATGGTCGACAGGAAGACAACACAAAGTAGTTTTCTCTGTGACATTTCAAACATGTTTTCCTACATTACACATGGACAATATCTACTACTATCACTGAGCTAATGCAGACAAATGAGGAGAGTTCATCTTATTTCCCCTAACATGTAAAGCTGGGGCTGACATTAGGAAGAGGTGGTACACTAGACCTTTTTTGTTCAGTCGTGTTGAGAAAAACTAAGCTCTTGGCAACATTTCTTATCATGGTACTGTCATTCATCAAGATATTTTTTCCCCAGTTGTCCATCCATCAGTTGAGCCATCCAGACAGACAGCTGTTTACTGATTGCATGGGTGCTTTCAGGCTATGTAAGAAGTATCATCATACCAGAACTCAAACTTGAATGAACACATAAACAGTGTAAAATACAGTGACAAAACGTCACTATTGGCTTGTCAATTACAAACCAATCAACCAGATGTGATTTGCTAAAAACTTTACATGATTGGTACCATACCACCTGCTGGCTTTCATGATACACTATGAGGTTGATGTACTGTGTATTTCTAAATGGGTTAAATCCATAAATTGAATTAAATTAACATTTATATCTCAGATACAGTTTACCGGAGTGGCACATCTTATATCATGGATATAAAACATTAGTTCTGTCTGGCAGAATGAAACAGAACAAGCACAATTATTCCAGTCTTGGAACCCAAAGGTGATTAGTTCAATGCCTCACATTTTGTCTACATTGTACAGCAAATTTGAAGAAAAAAACACACTAAATAATTAAATTATTTGTATAGTTTATAGTTTTTTAAATTCTGTTGTCACAATGTTTTAAGTGTATCTATATGATTACAATGACAAGGCCATTCATCATAACAAATGCACAAATGTGCTCTTTCCAGATCTTGTCAGTGTAGACAGAAGGCCTCTCAGCAGGTTCAGTTTCCAACAGTTCAGCTATCTCCTGAGTGGGATGGATGCGCCTTGATCAACAAGCTCGGCATATGGGGATTTCCCAGGTGCATTCGAGAGGATATAGAGCAGATGAGTCAGTTTTTTTATTTCAATTTTCTTCATGAGGGGATTAATTGTGTGAAAAAAACACATTTCAACACATTCTCTTGCTGTATTTTGCACAAGCTAGCCAACATTGTTAGACGGACAGACTTTGCTGTGATGTTGAAGAGTGGCAGTTTAGACACAGCGGCTAATATTGTGCATGACTCTTGACTTTATGTCCCATTAAAAAACAGTGAAGAAGGCAGTTTTTATCAGGTATTATCTTGTCCGACAGAAATAAAGTGCTGAATGGTCCCAACACTTACTCCAGCTAAACGAAAAACAAATCCTTTGGTCTTTCAAAGTTTATTCCAATTGTAGAAAAACACCTTGGCTCCCTGTCTACAAATGTCAAACCTGCAGCCAGAAACCTGGGTGTTTTATTTGACAGTGACCTTTCACTTGAAAAACAAGTTACAAAAGTCGGTCAATCATGTTTTTATCAACTGATGAGCTTCTAAAAAATCTGATCTTTTCTCTCTCGACCTAATCTTGAGAGGGTCACACATGTTTTTATCTCATCTCAGGTTAGAGTATTTAATTGTTTTCAGGGTTAAGCCAGAAATCTCTTGCCTTCAGGTAGTACAAAATGCTGCTCAGCTTTTAAGAAATACAAGAAGACAAGATTAAAACACTCCTATTTTACTGCTTACTAGTAGATTACAGTAAGTTTTAGAATTAATTTTAAGATTTTGCTGATTACCTTTACAGCACTTTATGATTTAGCTCCCAGTTATATCGCTACGTAGCTGCTCATCTATGCACTGGTGGACTCAGGGTGCCCCAATATTTGAAGAAAATACTGCAAAAGTGCCCTCTTGGATGCTCCTATAGTAGATCAAATATGATAAAGGGCCCTCTAAGATGCCCTTCCAACGGTCGTGTGTAGGGGGGCGGGAAAGCTTCCAGTTGAGCAAGATCAGTCTCCGAGCTAGCAGAGATGTAAACGCCAGGGCCCGCCTCAGTGCAACAGGGAGGTTAGCGTCAGGGGAAATGCAAAAAATGGCTGACAAAGGGTTAGGGGGAATAATATGCTCGTAGGCTCTACTCATGGTATCAAAAATGCTCATCCAAAAAGTTGTTAATTTAGGGCAAGATCAGAACATATGAGTATGGTTGGCAGGAGACTGGTTACAGACGTCCCAGACAGTGGAGTATATTTTAGATAATTTTGATTGCCCTCCCATGTCACTTTTGTCAAAGTACGAGGGCTCATGGAGGTCGAGCATAATAGATCGTACAATGCAGAAACACATTTCTTTTGGTCGGGATCTATCGCCAGGAGGGAATCAGTCAGGATTTCGGGGGGGGGAGGGGGTGATTTGGAAAGTGGGGGAATGTCTTCTTGACAAAGTCCCTAATCTGGAAAAAGCAAAAGAGGTGTGACTTACCCCATAGTCACATTAGCTACAAGAGACAGAGACAAAGCGACAGGCTACCATTCATTTTCAATGGGAGTGGCCGTTTGCCAGCGACAAGCGACGAGCTCGCCGCTGCCATGAGCAAGGCAGGGCTAAAATAGACAAGAAGTCTATTTTATGCAAATGCGGAGCGATGCGACAAAGCGACAGCCAATCGGAGTGAAGGGGCAGCGTGACGTAGGTCAGTGGCTTGAGTCGAAGAAGATAATTCAAGATGGCGGAAAACGCTTCAGGACATCGTATTTATGTATATCTGATATATTTGGCATTTTATCTCATATATTTTGTTACTTTTATCGAGAAATAAATACTTCTAAATCCAAAAACATCGTTCTTGTGACTTAACAATACCTCTGAAGTAACTTTTAAGACGTGCTTGAAGGTAGCACCGGAGAATTTCTGTTTACTGTTGCCAAGCAACCAGGAGTAGGCCAGGCACGCCCATAGACAGTATATAATGGACCAATAGACCCCGTTGCTCTCGACGGAGACCAGTGAAGGCTATTAGAAGCACTTTTCCGGTGATGGCCAGCTTTACTGCGCAGCCTCCAACTGAGAGATACAACGTAAATGTGACGTGAGCAACGTGTCTGAAAGTTGTAAGTCTTCTGGTAGCTGTGCCAAGAGAAATCTCAATCATTCCCAATCTTACAGAGATGGAGAGCGTAGGTATATGTAAGGAGATAACATGGGCACAGGCTAATTATTGCTAACTAAGTAAGTCGAAACTGCCTGCGAGCTTCTCCTGTACTATACGGTAATTCCTCTACTATGTGACACAATTTAGTTAGCCTTTTTTTACAAAAACGTCTGCTACGGAGCCATAACGTGAGATACAAGGTAATGGAGCCTTTTATACATTGTCGTGTTTCTTTAGAACTAAACAATGGACAAATAGAGTCTTAAAACGCTTCCGATGTAAAGTTATTCACTGTCAAGTAACGTCAAAATGATTGCTAGTCAGTGGAATGCTAACGGGAGGAGATGGCTTTGTAGCATCAAAATGGCGCCATAGGAGGTTTGAGTTCTGAAGCGAAGCTTACCCCCTTGGGCACGCCCAGGAGCGCCCACAAGTAAGTGCAGGTCGCTCTCTTTTGTAGCTAATGTGACTGTGGGGTAAGAATTGCAAATGAGCCCTTTTTTAGACGGTTTTATTTAAGGTTTTTGAGGGTTTTTTCCAAGTTTATTTTCACTACCACCATAAACACTTAGTTTTACACTTTTTTGGGGGGAATTCATGGTCAATAAACCTCATTTATATGAAATTATATAATAATATTTTTTTTGGTTAAAAAAAGCTGAAATTACATAATAGTTACGAGTGAGTGGAAAATCACAGACTGTCAAAGTTTAGTCAGGATGTAGTTTTTTTCAAATGCTATGAAATTTTATAAAAATTCAAAAATGCAATGAAAGTAGTGATCTGATCTTTAATTTTACTAGAGAAGAGCGTTGCATGGAACAATTCATGTTAGAAACCCAAATTTCTGATGTAGAAACTCTCAAAACGGGTCAAATTGGATCCGTGGACAACATGAGGATAATAATATTAGATGTAAAAATAAACTTGCTGTATACATAGACGAGGAAAAAACGCTCCTAGATCCACATTAGCTGCCAGAATCAGTGCCTGCTCCTCCTCTGTCAAACCAGATTAATGCCCTGCATCCAAGTGTGCTCCGGTGCTCCTCGGTCACACCTCCATCCATCACGCGGCAGGGATTCTCCAGACAGGGTTCACTATTTTACCCATCTGTCAATCAGTACCCACAGGCAGACAGCCCGGGCTGCTCCTTCCAGACCACACAACACCTGCCACCTCATTGCTCTGCCACAAACGTCCCGGCCTTCCACCTGGCTTCATGCACCGCAGCCTTCAAGGCTATTAAGAATCAAGAATAACACATCTTGTACTAGTGTCCAGTTTTGAGTTTGGTTTATTGAGGATATCACAGCTCAGTAACAAGTCAACAGCTTTTAAACAAATCATATGGATAGACAAGCTTATATTCTGTTTGTTAGCCATGTTGGTAACCTGCGGGGGATCAAATCAAAGCAAATTCTTTTACAGCTGTGATAAATTTAGCTAAGTATGATGGATTGGTCTGCACTTTTTTCTGTCATTTACCTCCTCTGGTGTTCTCACCAAGAAAAATGTAGGGGAAAAGTCAGGAAATAGTTGTAAATTAATAGATTGTGTTGAACCAGTTTCTGGATACAGTATACTAGAAATATGTTGCATGCATGCATGCATGCAACAGTTCCTGATTAACTCTATTTTTCTGCTTATCCTCAGCAGCAGAGGTGACTCTTTGTCTTCCTTTCCAGGGGCGGTCCTCATGTGAGCCAGTTTTGTTGTAGCGCTTGATGGTTTTTGCGACTGCACTTGGGGACACATTCAAAGTTTTCGCAATTTTCCGGACTGACTGACCTTAATTTGTTAAAGTAATGATGGCCACTCGTTTCTCTTTACTTAGCTGATTGGTTCTTGCCATAATATGAATTCTAACATTTGTCCAATAGGGCTGTCGGCAGTGTATCAACCTGACTTCTGCACAGCACAACTGATGGTCCCAACCCCATTAATAAGGGAAAGAATTCCACTAGTTAACCCTGACAAGGCACACCTGTGAATTGAAAACCATTTCAGGTGACTACCTCATGAAGCTCATTCAGAGAACACCAAGGGTTTGCAGCGCTATCAAAAAAGCAAAGGGTGGCTACTTTGAGGGATCTAAAATATAAGAAAAATATATGTTTTCATATTATTATTTATTTAGTTAGTTTAGTTATTTCACACTTTTTTATTAAGTACATAATTCCATATGTGTTCATTCATAGTTTTTATACCTTCAGTGAGAATCTACAATGTAAATAGTCGTGAAAATAAAGAGAATGATGAATGAGAAGGTGTGCAAACTTTTGGCCTGTACTATATATATATATATATATATATATATATATATATATATATATATATATATATATATATATATATAGTACAGGCCAAAAGTTTGGACACACCTCCTCGTCTCCAATCTCGATATATATATATATAGTACAGGCCAAAAATTTGGACACACCTTCTCATAAATCTGTGCTTTGGTCTGATGAGTCCAAATTTGAGATCTTTGGTTCGAACCGCCGTGTCTTTGTGCGACACAGAAAAGGTGAACGGATGGATTCTACATGCCTGGTTCCCACCATGAAGCATGGAGGAGGAGGTGTGATGGTGTGGGGGTGC
>NC_053128.1:24262189-24319689 GCF_010015445.1 Perca fluviatilis | reverse complement strand
AACATTTATTTCAAAAATGGATAAGGATTACACGTGTAGGCAGTGAAGCTGATAGCCTACTACACATTTTCTATTTGTCTATATATGCTTTTTACACTTTACTAAATTCACTTGAATGTGCATCAATAACCTGATAGAAATGTCAACCCTCAACATGATGAATGAGTGATATTGTATTTTGGAATTCAATTATGTCTAACTAAATAAGAGCATCAATAACAATAGAACAGCCTGTCCTGGCTAATAGACCTGTACACACTACACTATGTAGCACAACAGGGCATTGCTGCATTCATTTCCGGCAACAATGATGGTGACTTGACCATGCTGTGTTCAAAGTGGCAGTGTAAAATTAGACATCCTTTTAGAAAAGTTAATTCTGAATCAGTTGGATGTGAATATTCTGTAATTTCTGTGATTCAGTTTATATAGAAATCTGCTCTGTGAATCATTCGGCTCCCCAGAGTGTGAAAATCAAGTCTGAAAAGTTGTGTCAAACGCTGAGTGTCAGTAAGTGGCAAGAATCAGATGACAAGACTCGCTCTCTTGTTTTTGTTTTGTTTTTATGTCACTCTCCACCTTTCTCTATCCTCTCCCTCTCTTTCACTCTCACACTCTCCATGTTTGTGTTTTGGCAGAGGATAGAACTGTCAGAGTAGCCTAGCTGGCAGACCTTGATAAAAAAAATATACCCTTCATCATGGCAGCCTGCAGAGTTTGGACAAGATTCAGGACAAGCCTCATCTCTCTTTCTCTCTCTTTTTTTTTTTTTTTTTTTTTTTTTTTTTTTTTTCTCTCTCTCTCTGACTCTCGCTCTCTCTCGCTTGTATTTGCAGAAAGAATGACGCAAAAGTCAACTTGTGTGGGAGTCACAATCTCAAATTTTCAAATAAATCAGTTTGGAACTTTAGGAAGGCCCCCAAACGAGTTGTGCTTGATCAGAAATAATTTATCTATCCATCTTGAAATGCTTTGACCAGATGGCCAGGCTGTAAACACACACACACACACACACACACACACACACACACACACACACACACACACACACACACACACACACACACACACACACACACACACACACACACACACACGTACAGTACAGTATACACTATGTGTTTGTACACAAAGGCTGGTGTCTCTAAAACTCCTGAGGATATTGTCTGAAGCCATTAGCTCACAGGGCCATATATCAATGAGAACATATTTTTAAAGAGGAATTCCACTGAGTTTTCAGGTCTTGGGTTGTACTACTTCATATGTGAAAAAGGTGTATAAAACCTTTTGTGGCTGAGGAAGGAGGTACACTAAATCTGATAAACTGCCTCAAGTGATGTCACATGAGTCAGCGTCTCTTGGGTCTAAAGACTACATGTTTGAAAATGAAAACATTTTGGTGATGTGGAGTTACAAATATGTGAGCTGACCAGTATATTGAATCTCTGACCGAACATTTCACGGTTGAGTTGCATTTTGGGTAATGTAGGCACCAGATTGTGATAAAGAAGAAAAGTGCATGGAGTAATGGTTCCATATCTTTGGTTCTGGCGCATCAATTGGTTTCATTTCCTACATTTCATCATTTAATGCCCCCCCTTCTTGTGCCTTCCAGACTACAGAACACCTGTCACTGTGAACATATGATGTTCTTTACACAACCAGATGCGTCCTCTAGAAAATGAATAGAGACACACACACACACACACACACACACACACACACACACTGAGAGACATACATGTACATGCACACACATTTACACGCACACATACACCAATCATGGTATCCTAGCAACTCCTAGTTAGTGGTCCTCCCTTGGGAGTGATGCTCTTTTCACTCGCATCAGGTGTTTGCCCACCAGGGAAACCAGAAATAACCTTGGAGTGACCCTGAAACACCCTTTCACCCAGTCAATCCCCCCAAAAATATGAACACCACAAGCAGTTTTTCTTCCTTTATATTTGTTGTGTTTTAGTTTAGCTTTTTCTGTTCTTTTTTTAACCCCTTCAACCATTACGTTAATAGAGTTTTATGTTGGTGGTTTTTATCCTAAGAAGTCTGGTAGGTTGGAAGTGGATGCAGTGATTAAGGATCCACAAGAAGTGAACAGTAATGAGCAAAAATTACACCTGAGGGTTCATCCTTCTACATCGCGTAGCAGTCACTTTATAAGGAGGGATGACAAGTCGTCGACTCTGAGATTTAACAGCATCTGAGGAGGGCCCAGTTGGTGTCCTGTCCCACACTGGGCGAGCAGCAGAAACACTAATCTACTGGTGTGTGTGTGTGTGTGTGTGTGTGTGTGTGTGTGTGTGTGTGTGTGTGTGTGTCTGGTGTGTGTGTGTGTGTGTGTGTGTGTGTGCTGGTGTGTGTGTGTGTGTGTGTGTGTGTGTGTGTGTGCGCAAGGTGAGTCCATGTGTGAGGTACACATTTGTGTGTGCAGGTGCTGTACAGTATGTGTGTCATGGCCTCGTTTCTGCTTGTCGGCAGCAGCGGCATGACTGAACCTCCTCAGTGTCTCCGTGTGATCTGGTGATCGATGCATACCTCTGGAGGTGCCTTTCACACACACACATGCACACACACACCTCCCTGCTCTTCAACACTTGGTGTCTGTCGCCATTGAAGGTTACGGTAACAAACCCAGCTTCTCGCTCACCCTCTTACTCAATGGATCAATCAATTAATCATTCACTTCCTCATTCCTCCTCACTCACTCATCTATCACGTCACCAAATGTAAAGTTGCACTCACCATTGACATGACTGACGCAGTCACTCAGATACTCGCACTGCTCACTTACTCATTCACGTGTTGAGTGAATGAGTGAGCTCAGTGTTCAGTTGACTGAATGACTCACTCAGTAGTCAGTGGGTCTAGTTTGTGAATGATTGTACTGCTGAGGAGGACAGTTTATTAAAGAGGATTTTACTATTTGTTGTTGTCATGTCTGCTTACTGATATTTTGTCAGTGAGTTTCTGAAGGGATCTGGTTGTACGAGGCTGAAATTGTATGGATACATTGAAGGTGTTTGTGATCACGGTTTGCACAAGCATTAAGGGCCAGATGTACGTACATTTACGAATGTAGCGTTATCAGCGCCATGGCCAACCCGCAGAAAGCGCACGCTGTGATACTTCAGCTTACGTCGTATTTACCAAACCTGCAGTTCGTTGGGTAATCAGCGCCTTTCTCCACCCACTATACCGTAAATTGCGCACATCTTTCTCTCATGGATCAGCCACCAAGTCAGTCAAAACAGCAAAAACAAAGATTTAGCGATAGCGAAGTTGATCTACTTGTTCATGAGGTAATAGCTTGATGCGTGTTATTTTGGCATTAGTGGTGGGGAAATGTATGTATTGACTAGTGCGCTGTAGCAAAGCGTTAAGTACTTGTGCTATGATACGGCTGAGTGCAGACTGCGATATTCCCACTGCTGATGCTGTGACTCTTTGAAATGATCCTGATGCCAATATTTGTAATGTACTGAGGAGTTTAACAACTGCTGGAATGGAATGTGAATGCTGAGTCGAAGATTCAATGTCATCTTTGATTTCTTCCAGTAACTGTAATATTGCATGGCTGCTTAATCTGTAACGCTTAAAGGGATAATTCGTAATTTTGCATCATCGGAGGCTTTTTATTTATTTTGTAAACTTTTTTTTATTTTACTTTTTTATTTTTACATTTCTTTTTTTTCTTTAGCCTCTGGCCAAAAAAGCCTCCGATGATGCATAATGACGATTTTTGCATCATCAGACTTTTTTTTCCCAGACACACAATACAGCTATCTCTCGTCTTAGGGGAACATAAGGGAGGGAAGCACGGTCATTCGAAAATACTAGCGGGTTTCTACTGATACATAACTTAATGCTAATCGGTGAAGTATCCCTTTTAATGATTTCGTGTTCACTCAACTGAAAAAGTGTGATCCTTGTGGCAAAAATCTTTTCAGCTCGTCTCCTGGTCCTATGTCTTTGTCTTCCTCAGATTACTGCTGCCATTTCACCAGGTGGCATATGCGAGGAAACCCACTTGTGGCTGGTTTACACCTGCTTTAAATGGTGGAGAATTTTCACCGCAAAATAGAGCCGAGTTTTCACAGGCAGTTTTTGTACATACCGCGGAATACATGATTAGGCGCACTTTACGCTTCCCCTCCCATCTCTTTACGGGGAACTCCCGCTTTCCCCTTCACCCTGCCATGAATACATGCATGACACGGAAAAGCGCAATTTGCCATTTTCAGTTCCCGCGACAGGCAGTCTGTGCTTTTACCTCAGTGCGGCCTGTTTGTACATACCTCGCCATGCTTTTACGCGCACATTGCAAAACAAATACGGGCTTAAGTGGGCGCAAAAGCGTTAGTACATCTGGCCCTAAGTGTTCTAAAAAGCAGGATAATTTACTCTCTGGAGTTTGGTGTATTTCACTGAATACTATATGCTTCAAAAGTCAAAGTCAGCACTTCACTTTCGACTATATTTTACTCAGTCATGCACTTATTTCCTCCCTTACTGCCCCCTCCCTGACACTTTCACCCTCTTCCAGGGTGACTTACCTGCTTAATTTTATACAGCATACTAATTGCATACAGTATGTTCTATTTATGTATTGTTTTAGTTGCAGTTAGTGACTCTCCATTTCTTTCGCGCAGTGCATCATGGGAAAATATCACTAAAAAAATCAGTGTTTTTTTGTATACATTCTGACTTTTTTGAGAGTACTCTAGTATGCCAATTTTCCTGTGTGGATGCACTCCAACCCTGCTTAGAAATAGTACGTGGTATGGGGCGGCCTGGTAGCTCACCTGGTTGAGCGTGCACCCCATGTACCAAGGTTCAGGACTTACCGCAGCCACCTGGGTTTGATTCCGACCCGTGGCACTTTGCTGCATGTCGTCCCTCTCTCTCTCTCTCTCTTTTTTTAAGCTGTCCTGTCCAATAAATGCAATAAAAGCCCAAAAATAATGTTAAAGAAATAGTATGTAGTGTGGAATGAAGACACTTACTTGTTTACTCACTCATTTCTGTGTTCTTTGTCTTCTACTCACTGCCTTGCTCTCTGACACTGCACTAGAAAGGTAACTTGTCAAATTGAAATGGAAAGCTTGGTAAAGTATTTATAAATGTATCTAAAAGAGTACTCTGCAGATTTACTGAATCAATGATTTGGAGATTAATTAATCAATTAATTAAGGTGTGGAATACTATACACTGTACATCATAACTTCTGTATAATTCCCCCTGTCCATGCTCTTTAAGTTGGAAGAACCTCAAAATGGGATTTCAGATGAAAGACGGTTGAGAAATCCTGATTTAACACTTTGAACTTTTGACTCTTTCCTTTTTATGGTGAGGTTTATTGATTTATTTCAACAGTCATTACATCAGTATGAAATTAAGTGCTTTTGCTCTAACAGTAGTTTCTTTTCAACACTGCATTGGTAATATCAAATCTCAAAAGTTCATGTAACCAAAGATGAACACATTATTTACCATGTGCCAGCATGGCCACTTATATGCCATTTCAGATTTATAACTCAGGCTTAGCAGCAAATTAAAGTCAGGTCTAGAGGAGGATAAAAGATTTACAGTCTATTCACCAGAATGGTCTGCTAACAGTCGTTCAGCCTACTCACACCATTATATCCTTCATTAAATGAGCTGTAGAGGAGAGAATGAGATTTATCCTGCTGCTCTCGGGGCAAACAGGGCACAGTCTCTTTTTCAGACTGACGCTCCGTGTTGACATTGGGGGGGTGGGGGGATAAATCCAGCAGAATCAATACCAGCTTTTCGTCTCATTGATTCGCTCATACAACCTCACCCTCGTCCCACCCAGAGGTTCTTCCGCCATGCTGACCCCTCTCCTTCACCTGTGGACGTCGTTCATTCATCTATCTACATATAGTGCCTATCCATTTCACCGGCTGGAAACGGTGACATTGCACAGCTCTTAGAGGTCTCATGATGTCATGTTTAAAAAAAAAGGGGGGTAAAGGAATAAGGGATTGTTGAAGTTTAATCTAAGAGTGTGTGTGTGTGTGTGTGTGTGTGTGTGTGTGTGTGTGTGTGTGTGTGTGTGTGTGTGTGTGTGTGTGTGTGCGTGTGTGAAAGACAGTGCAGCTCCTCACCAAAGCTTGAAATCACAGAGCCAAAACATAAATCCCAAGATCAAAAACCCAACAAGTCGTACAGCACCAAAATTTGTCATTCGTCTTTGCTCTCCTCTCTTTCCTTGAGTGAACTTTCTCAGGAAACCTGTTTCATACACTGTGAATTTGAGACCTCATGACTTCATATTCTTAGCTGAAAATTTCAGTTTTCCAGGTTTAAATTTAGCCAAACTGTGACTGTCTTTAACCTGTCAGTAACACCAATCTCAGACTGAACTTTTGAGTATGATATAATTGACATGTGTGAATGCTTTCTTTTATTATTAAGACAATGTCGGAGTGAAGCATCACTTTGAGTTTTTTATGACTGAAAGCCAGTGGGCACTGAACAGGAAGACAGCCACTCTGACCTTTTACTGCAGCGGTGTTTTGTTTCCATCACTTGATCAGCGGTGGTCTTTGTTTATTTCTGTCCTTGCTCGGGGGTAAATAAGACCCTGCTCTGCCAGAGAGGAGCCTGGGTAATGAGGCTTGTGTCTACATCCAACAAGCCATGGGTCAACTTCGGGGGATACAGGGGAAATGGATATGAAATTGGAGAAATCTATTTATATTATATTATATTTCTGTTTGTTTTTGCATTACTGTATGGCCTGTCATAGTATCCATGCCCTTCATTATCCTCGTGACTGCACAAAAGAACTTCATAAAACACAATATCCAAACCAACACAACAAAAATTTAGAACACAAATCAACAAAACTTAAAATATGAACAAAGTAAATGAATCAGCAAAACTGGTGGGTTTTTACAAGTTTTATGCATAACTTTTCTTTAATATTCTATGTTTCAGGCTAATTTAAAAAAACTACACGGAATACAGTTTAGTATTTTCTAAACTAATTATCTTAATTAATTTAAGTTAATGCCACAGTTCCATAATAAAAACTCATTAAAACCATTACCAGGTCATATTTGGTGATAACTGGTTAAAGCAATACATTATTACATATATTTTAAAACTTGATCATTTTAAATAACATAAATAGTATGTGTATCATACATCAAAACCCAATACTGAATTCAACTTTCCCTTTGATTTTATACACAAATTGTGGATGCTGCTGAACATCCAGCCTGACCCGCAGTGTTTTGTGGCCTTTTTGCCTTTTACTTTTTTCTCTTACATCCTTTAAACATCCATGTAAACATAAATCAGCTTAGTGCCACCAGTGACGGTCTGTGATGGAACCTCTGCTAATTACCATCAGACCCAGCACCCTACAGTAGCTCTGCACTGCTGGGGTTCATTGTATGACTTTGGAACACACCAAAGGTTTGCAGGATTTAAAAGCATTTCTTCTGCCACTCTCTGATACCTCCCTTATTAGACCAGGACAAAAAGCATTGATTTTCATGCAATTATTTTTTCTGCTCCACCACAACTGGATGATTTCTTTCATGCTTTTTATGTCTGTCTACTGTGTGTGTGTGTGTGTGTGTGTGTGTGTGTGTGTGTGTGTGTGTGTGTGTGTGTGTGTGTGTCTCTGTGTGTCTGTCTTTTTCCTTCCTTCATACAGCATGTGCACTCCCCCATACATACAGTATTTTCACTTTTCACTTTTCTGTGCCATTTGTAAGTACAGTCTGTATATGTGCATGCACATTGATCAGTCAAAGGATTTTTTTTGTTCAAATTGGAGTATTTTCCCACAGCATGCAGACTTGGGGTGATGGGGCAGAGGTTGTGAGTGTTAGTAGGAGTATGTCTCCTGTCCACTCAGAGTGGGAATGAAGCAGATAGTGGGTGGAGGTCTGACCAAGAGATTAGCCTTCCTCTGTCTGAGTGATCCCAGAACTGCAGCAAATGCAGGGCGGGCCTCTCCTCTGCAGCTCCTCACATACCCATTAATGTAAACACGATCAATATGTTTGTTGTGAGACCTGCACAACTAAAAGGAGAGAATGAAAGAACAGGACCATGAGGTGGAAATCTTCTCACTGTCTTTCTACTATAACCCATCAAATCTTTATCTTCATGTTTTTATGTACTTACTGTATCGTATTGTATACTTTGGGTTTGCCCTGCCTGGCTCCCAAGCAGTAACTAATACAGCTGAAAGTTAAAGCAATGCACAAGTCCAGTTCCCCTGTGGCTGCTGGATGCTTTTTATGAAGAAAACTGAGACAGTATTAAAGTTGAGACAAAAACTTTCTAAAACTGTGATGTTGATAATGTTTGGAGTTTCCTTAAAATATCTTAATTATTTAACTTCTAATATATGGAATATTAAATCCTATGGACGTTAGTGTTGTATGCTCTAAAAGATGAGGGGATCTTGAGTTGTTTTTTTCGTTTTTTTGTTTTCTTTGTGTGTGATGGACACACCTCTAAAACAGCTGTGGACTATCATGCAATTATGTGTCACTTGTGGATATAAGAAAGGTTCCTGTGACCGAAATACTGACTCTTTTTAAATAAATCCATGCAGAGGTAATAAGTACGACGGTGTATTAGGGACGTTGTAGTTTGTGGTAAATTTACGTGAAAAAGTTTTTTTATTTCAAGGAACCACATTGCTAAACTTTACAAGATTGCATCAATCTTGTCCTCAACATTTTCTTATACACTTTTAACTAATCTCAGAGAATATTCAAGTTATTTTCTCGGAATATTACCCCCGGCTCCGTAATTATTATTTTTACCTACAGTGGCCTTAATACGTCGTCATAGATATGTGTGTGCGGGAATTCTTTCTTTGGAATTGGATCTTCGGGGTAATCGATTCCATGCACCGCAAATGAGACAAAGCAATTGGTGTACGTGTTGCCTTCTATTCACATGGAATATTATATAATGCATAAAGATATGCTTGAAAATAGAGTTTAGATAATCTAAGTTAGCTCAGCTATAGAAAGCAAAGCTCTCAACTTTTTGAAAAAACTAAATGTGTTCCTTGTATTAACTGTCCTTATCTTCAGACAAATCAGAATCCACTACAGCACTTTTAAAAAATTAAACTTTTGTGATTTTAAGTTGAACAATTACTTTGTGAGCACAGAAAAAACTACAGCTCCCATGAAAATTGAGCAGCACAACAGCACCATACTTTCATCATGGTAACTTGGTTTCACTCTCTTCTCAAGTCATTTTCAAACTTTTTAGTCAGTCTAGTTTAGTTAAAGGTGTCCTGCCACACAAAACTATGTTAGGTCCATATGTGTTTATGTTATGTTGGGAATATGAAAGTGAACTGCTACCTCCTCTGTCAGCTCTAGCCACTGAACAGAAATAAGCAGAGAAATCAGGCCAATTACAAAAGCTGGTCAGTCTGACATCATGTTGCCTGAGCTCATTACTATTCATAAGCTCGCCCAGTTGCGCTGGGTAAAGGATGCTGATAGCCACGCTCTCATTGGCTAGCTGTTAACCAATCAGAGTCAAGCAGCTTAGCTCATTGAATACTAAGAACTGGCACAAATCGAACTGAGTCTTCCTGCAGGCTTTCTATACCATGGCTTGAAACAAGGTAACCAAGGCATTTTTTCCTCAAAACATTTTACGGAGTCCATGGTAGAACTTCAGACATTACCACAAATAATGAAATATGTGTGGCAGGGCACCTTTTAAGTCTTTTAAATCTCTGCTTCATAAAAGTGTCTACACTGTTCAGTCCTGTCTGACACGTCTGAGCTAACGCCTCTTGACAGAAGGGGACAGCTGCTGCATTCTTCTTTTCTGCATGCAGTTCTGATAACCTCTTACCCAGAAAGATTTTTTAATGGCATAGTTTTTGATCGTCAAGGGAGACTGCAGTTCATATTTTTAAAGCATTTCAGTGTTGTGTCACTTCTGTGGCTCTGTGCTCAAGTTCACAGGTTTTTTACCCAGAGAAAAATCTGCTTTTGAAGGTTAGGAGTATATTTAAACCTCTGCAAGGTAATGTTTTTATTCTTCCAGTGTGCCAGTTTGTGATTGTGTGCATGTGAGTATGTGAGTATTCTGTCAGTTCTCAAAATGAAGAATAAAGCCGACAAATTTTCTGGCAATTCTGGCAACCTCTGTGAGCTTTTGAGTACAGTTATTGTTTTTTGAAGAATACATTGGTTGGGTGTAGCTATTAGTTTTTCTACAGTAACGACTTTCCAACTTAATAATGACAAGCTAAAATAATTGAATCCTTCACTGCTTGATTTTGTCAGACAAAGTGTAGTCAGTACTTTTTTTTTGATCGATTTATTTCTGGATCAAGACGATAAAACAGTAATCCAAAGGATAACATGCAAAAGTAAAATACTTATTTCCAGCACGGTCTTTAGTGTTACACACAGGAAAACAACAGACGAGAAACAGACAAACTCAGACTAAAAAGACGAAGAAGTATTAGGAGGGGGGAAAAAAGACATCACATAAAACAAAATAAATAAGAAACAAAGGCGTTTTCTTGCGATATAAAAACTTTAACTTACAGGCACATTTGGCTAAAACTTTGGCTATACTGTACCTCTGTATGATTGTCATGGTCACAGCTGTGCCTGTCCTCTCTTGTCTTCTCTGCTGCCGGCCATTCCTCACCTGTCCACCAGATGCCCTCGGTGTGCTCCTCTGGCCTTCACACCTGTGACTCGTCCCTAATCAGCTGGGATCTGCTGCCTGCCTTCCCAGCTGCTCCTCATCTCCAATTAGTGCTCCCGTTGTCTCTCCCCTGAAATCTGCTTCATGACGTGTGCTACCTGTTGTTCTTCCTGCTGCCTATTTGTGTCTGCATACATTGACTGAAGTGCAAATACCATGTTAATCGTCTGAATGATGTGTGCACAAAATTCTGTAGAAACTCTCGCTTCTTGGGTTTTGCTGCGTACAGTGTGTGTGTTGTCAGAGCTGCAGTCTATATCCACGACCTTCCACTTCCGGGATTGCTCCGTTGGCGCCGGAAGAATACTAATATTTAAAGAAATACCAATAAACCAGAGCATGTTTCTCTCCCATACCTGATTGCTGTGTGGACTAGCCAGACCCTCCTCCGCAGCGCTGTGGAGGAAGGTCTGGCAATGCGAGACTATCACAACTGTAATGTTACAGTTACAGTTAATGTTGTAAAGTTTCAAAAGAATCAGTCAGATTTGACTTTTTAACATGTTTCCTGTGAGGGATTACTATTCTCGTGCAAGATGCTTTTAACAGCACACTGATAGTGTAATCAATAACTTTATTAATGACTTAATTAAGGGCTGCATCCCATTTAGTTTGGACAGTTCCAAGGCCCTCGTATTGTCCATGCTGGCTCATTGGCGTAGCTTACTAAAACTAATAAGTTGAAATGTCTCCTTCCTGTACATTTTAGCTCTGGACTTCAATCAGATCTTACCCTCAGTGTGAATAGTGTCCCAGCATCCCACCACAACCTCTGAGTGTTAGTCTGAGAAAAAGGAGACATATTTTTGTAAGGTTGAGCTGCTTATCCATGCTCGTTCTCTTGGCATCTTGTGGGGATTGTGCTCTAACAAAAGAAGCTCAGAGGAATCTGATGGAGCTGTGGCACGGTCCGATCTTTGTTATGTGACTTGTGGGCCCGGGAACATTTGTTCTCCTTCATCCCTCGATATGTGTGGGATGAACGGATCCTTCCCAGGAGAGTCCAAACTGTTTGCTTTCTCTCTCCATCTATCTGCTTCATCCTTCTTGCCATCCTTTTCTCTCTCTTGCCAACCTTCTTATTCTTCTGTATCTGGTAAATCTCTTTAATCTTTGTTTATTTCTATTGTGTTTGATTTTGCTTTTTTTCCCTCTCCTTCCTCCTCCTGTTATCACAGTTTTGTTTGCGTGTAGTCATGTGAGTGGAGTACGTACAGGAACAAACCCACACCAGCACAAAATAATGAGCACAGACATACTGGCACATCAAACAGGGTTGCTTTTTATGAAGTGATGAAATATGTGTTATTACATGCCTGCCTTCCTAGGTAACTTGCATAAAGCTGAAACCCGAGGCCATGCTATAGCAGTCTCAAGAATGGTAATGTTGGTTGGTCGATTGGTTGGTCCATCTGACACTACAGACTGAAATATCTTAACAACTATATAATATGGAATTTGGTCCTAAGATAATAAATCCTAATGACTTGATGAACCTCCGATTTGTACTCCAGTGCCACCAGCAGGTCAAAGTTTTCACTAATTCAGTAAATAACTTGACATATCATGGCAAAACAATTTGAAAAGACATTCATGTTTCCCAGACATTGTTAAAGGACAATTCTGGCGCAAAATGAACCTAGGGGTTAATAACACGTGTACAGAGTCGACCTTTCTCTGGGATATGTTTTCATGGTAATCGAATGTATACGTAGCTTGAAACAAGCTAGTGCGAACCGCTGATTAGCTTAACACTAGGCATTCGGGGCACTGGTAGAGTAAAAATAAATCGCTATTTTATACCACTAACAAGGCTAAAAATGGCACCACACTTCAACAGTAGCATAATGAGGGTCCCTACATGTAAACCGAAGCACTGAGAACTTTGTAAGTGTATAGACACTTTATGAAAAAGATACTTTATAAAGACATTACCTTTAGGTATTATGGAGGAAATATTTATTCATAATTCAAATTGAAAGTCCAAAGAGAAATTGAAAGTCCAAAGAGAAAACAAAGCGAGATCAAATTAAAAATATATATATATTTTTTAATTTTCCATTTAGCTTTGGCTTTTGAATTTCAATTTAACATTGGCTTTTAATTTTCATTTAATATTTGGCTTTTGAATTTCAATTTAACATTGGCTTTTAATTTTCATTTAATATTTGGCTTTTGAATTTCAATTTAACATTGGCTTTTAATTTTCATTTAATATTTAGCTTTTGAATTTCCATTTAACATTGCCTTTTCATTTGGACTTGACACATGTCAATGTAAATGAGAAGGCGTGGCCCAAAGGCTGGTGGGAGGGTATGAAACAAAAGGGGTGCAGAGGCACCTTATGAGCAGCAGGGGGAGCAGACTGCTGAGGAGCATCTGTCTGCAGTTCGCCCAATAGGCTGGGCTTGGCCTCTTATTTCACATGATAGAAAATGATGATGTAGGCTAAACACAAACGAACATTTCATGCAACAACAGTGAAGTTTTACGTAGTTACAAAGTGCGCGTTAGTGAGGACTAGATTAGGACTGTATTTAAAGCTGATTCTGGTTCCCAACTTCCCCCCAGGTGTGTCTGTTTAAAACACGACTCAGACAACTTCTCTCTTTGATGTTATATTTAATTAAGCCACAGTAGAAACATGGGTGTGGGTAGCTCTGCTACATGTGTTTGTGTGTGGTCAGATTCGAGAACGAATAATAGCCAATCGGGTAATATCGTTCGAACTGCGAACCTCTTCTTTTCTCTTTCAGGTGGCTGTGGTAGCGCGCATTCTCCAACATGTAGCCTACTCACAACAATCACTCCTGATTGACTTTTGTACAGCCCGTGTACTTTTTCAGACTTCCAGCTGACAGCGGGGTTTCGTAGATCATTGTCGGGTTGCCAGCAGGGAGGCGATTCCGGCCGCCACTAGCTGGCTGTCCCGTCAGACTGAAGCTTTTGACACCATCGGAGAAAATGTGCAGTTGGCCATCAACGTTTGTAAAACTGGCTGCCCATATTCAAACTCTACACAGTTAATTTATCGCATAAAAAAAGTCTCAGAAGTGAATTTAGTGGTGAAAAAGCAGATGAAAATTGTAAAAAGTTTCCAGTTGTTTGCTGCTGGTACTACGGCAAACTCCCGATCTAGATTATAGAATCAATTGCTTTTTTATAATTTCCATCTGCTATTTTACCACTAAATTCACTATTGAGACTTTTTTATGCGATAAATTAACTGTGTAGAGTTTGAATGTGGACAGTTTTACAAACATTGATGGCCAACTGCACATTTTCTCCGATGTTGTCAGAAGCTTCAGTCTGACGGGACAGCCAGCTGGTGGCGGCCGGGATCGCCTCCCTGCTGGCCGGCCACGGCCACGGGCTGTACAAAAGGCCGTCAATCAGGCGTGATTGTTGTGAGTAGGCTACATGTTGGAGAATAGCGCGGACACGCACCTCACACCGCGCGCACCACCCGGAGAAAAAAGTGAGAGAAAGAAAAAGGAGAGGTCGCAGTTCGGACGATGACTACCCGGTTGAGAGTGTGTGTGTGTGTGTGTGTGTGTGTGTGCGTCCTCGAGATCTGACCACACACAAACATACGTAGCAGAGCTACCCACACCCATGTTTCTACTGTTGCTTAATTAAATAAAACATCAAAAGAGAGGAGTTGTCTGAGTCGTGTTTTAAACAGACACACCTGGGGTGAAGTTGGGAACCAGAATCAGCTTTAAATACAGTCCTAATCTAGTCCTCACTAACACGGGCCCAATTATAGTAACTACATGAAAACTTCACTGTTGTTGCATGAAATGTCGTTTGTGTTTAGCCTACATCATCATTTTCTATCATGTGAAATAAGAGGCCAAGCCCAGCCTGTTTGCGAAACTGCAGACAGATGCTCCTCAGCAGTCTGCTCCCCCTGCTGCTCATAAGGTGCCTCTGCACCCCTTTTGTTTCATACCCTCCCACCAGCGCATTAACGCGCCTCCATTTACATTGACATGTGTCAAGTCCAAATGAAAAGGCAATGTTAAATGGAAATTCAAAAGCTAAATATTAAATCCAAATGAAAATCCAATGTTAAATTGAAATTCAAAAGCCAAATATTAAATCCAAATTAAAAGTCAATGTTAAATTGAAATTCAAAAGCCAAATATTAAATGAAAAGCCAAATATTAAATGAAAATTAAAAGCCAAATATTAAATGAAAATTAAAAGCCAATATTAAATTGAAATTCAAAAGCCAAATATTAAATGAAAATTAAAAGCCAATGTTAAATTGAAATTCAAAAGCCAAAGGGAAAATTAAAAAAAATATATATATTTTTAATTTCATCTCGCTTTGTTTTCTCTTTGGACTTTCAATTTCTCTTTGGACTTTCAATTTGAATTATGAATAAATATTTCCTCCATAGGGTATACAGGCAATCGCCTTCTTGGGAAAACAGTCACGATCAGTCGAACCACGAACGCCGCGCAACCAGTAACCAGTCACATAGCTCAGGCAGGGCGTTCGTCGTTCGACTGATCGTGACTGTTTACAACACAGAGCCACTCGTGTGGTCGTAGACTCTTAGTCTTAATTAATATATATTTCGATTTTTTGTTTTTCTTGTTAATTTATCCATAAAATACCCCTAACCGTGCCATAACATAACAGCAATAAGGATCCTTTTTATCTGCAGTGAAACTAAATTTGGGACCAGTTTCGTTCTCAGTGAGGAAAGCCTTTAAGAATCAACTGGTTTCAGTTCCTAAATGTGTCCCCAGTTGCAGTCTAACACACACACACACACACACACACACACACACACACACACACACACACACACACACACACACACACACACACACACACACTCCCCTCTCAGTAAGCCAATGACATTCCTCTGTGTGCAGGGTTTCTCTCCAGAGTCACTAGATCACTGTCGGATTAGCCCCCTATTTCCCTCCAGGCGTTTGAGGTGCCCCAAGTGTGTCTGTATTTTTCATTGTGTGTGCGTATCTGTGTGTGTGCGCACACAGGCATGCTTGTGAGTTGAATAGGCAGGGAACATGGTGATTAACACTGGATGTGTGGTTGCTCCCGGCGCTGGCACAGTCATAGGGAAGTGCTGAGCCGTGTAAGCACCTGCTTTATTCCCCCCCAGTGAGACGACAGAATAAAGACATCAAGCGCACCCCTGCAACCTCCCCACCCCCCACCCATCCGCCTCTCCCCATTCTCCTTCACACACTGACATATATACAGTACAGGCCAAAAGTTTGGACACACCTTCTCATTCAATGTGTTTCTTTATTTTCATGACTATTTACATTGTAGATTTTCACTGAAGGCATCAAAATGAATGAATGAATGAATGATGGCTACTTTGAAGAATCTAAAATATAAGACATGTTTTCAGTTATTTCACACTTTTTTTTTAAGTACATAATTCCATGTGTGTTCATTCATAGTTTTGATGCCTTCAGTGAGAATCTACAATGTAAATAGTCATGAAAATAAAAAGGAAACGCATTGAATGAGAAGGTGTTTCCAAACTTTTGGCCTGTACTGTGTGTGTGTGTGTGTGTGTGTGTGTGTGTGTGTGTGTGTGTGTGTGTGTGTGTGTGTGTGTGTGTGTGTGTATATATATATATATATATATATATATATGAGCACTATGTATAAACGGTGTAACTGAAACTCTGGCAATCAAGAGCACCATATTGGACCTGTGTCTGAACCATCCTTCCAAACATGACCCCAACTGCTGGCCGAGTTGTGCTGGAACGGAACTGTTGTACCACCTTAAATGCACTATTATTCAGATATATGGTCGACTCTGTTCCGGCTCTGTGTGCCACGGGTCCTTGGACCCAACCAGCAGACTTCAGATCACAGTGCCTGGATCCTTGGCTTGTCTTGTAGAGTCTGGCAGTGTGTTTTAAGGAATGAGAGTTTGAATCAAATAAAACAAGCTGAGAAAACACAGAACACAGAAATCCTGTAGGGATGCTTCATACCAAGTAAAAAGAAAGAGGTGGAATAAGAAGAAGGGGTGCTTATTCAGTGCCAATGTCAGTGCTTACTGGCTTTTATTTTTTATTTTTCTCTCTTAAGCTGAGGAGACTTCTAAAAAATGGGGAACATGAGTAAAAGTTTTAAGTCAAGGTGAAGAGGTCCTCTAGACCAGATGTCCATTGAATTGGACCCAACTGTGTTGAAAAATAGGTCATCCAAGCCTGAAACTTCTTAAAACATACATTGTATATAGTAGAGATTAGCATCTTAACATTGTGCCTGTTGGTAGGAGGTGATATCAAATTCAGCTCCGCCCCCAATCCAAGATGGCAGAAACTATGTTTGTCCTGTTTTGTTTGTTTCTTGTCTGGAAATGGCATCTCTTTTAAATAATATTTTAACTTTGATAATCACAACATATGGACTTCTGAAGCATTCTGAGTGGATTACTGTGTTCAGTTGTGGAGTTTACTCGCTTGATTCCTGGTACTTATGGGCCTCTGTATCTCTGCACTACTGACTCACAGTCTGCATCATTCTTTGGAACAGCAAGAGGTACATCTGTATGTTTGCCTCGGATGGGTGAGAGAAACCTGAAGCACATTACTGTTTTACTGGTGAATGTCTTCAAACTGGAATTGCTGGAGTATTTCTGTGTAGCTTAGCTAGCTGTGGGCTAGTAGCCATTTTGTTTTGTGCCTTGGCCTACACTACATGGACTTTTATTTTGGCTCATCCACCTCTAGCCTAATCCTCACTCCACTACTAATCAGCTAGCTTCTACCTGTTATAAACTTAAGCTCTGTTACTAGCTATGACTAACAACTAGAAACTAGTCACAGGCAAAAACTGCAACAACTCTAAGCACTACTCTTAGCACTACTTGCAAAAAAGTAGGTGGCTTACTCATAGCCGCTACTAGCTAGCTACCACTAGCTGCAGTTTTAGCCCTCACTGCTTGCTGTCACCAGCCACGGCCTCTACCACCAAGCTGCTGCCTGCCTACCTCAGCTGTGGCACCCACCTCTTCACCATCACCACCTCAGAGGGCCTGCCTGCTACGGCCGCAGCTCCCTCCACCTCACCAGTCTATTATCTACTGCAGCTTTAGTGGATACAACCTCAACCATCAGTCTATCACTGGCTAAAGCCTCAGCTGCCTCCGTCTCTGGGCTTTCATCTGTTATCATCACCGGACTTGTCGTCTGCTACAGCCTTAGCTGCCTCCACCACCACCACATTTGTGGTTTGCTACGGTCTCAGTTGCTTCCTCCACCACCGCACTTGTCATCTGCTAAGGTCTCAGCTGCCTTCATCACTGGGCTTGTCGTCTGCTACAGCCTTAGCTGCCTCCATCACCATCAGGCTGTCACCGGCTACAGCCTCAGCTGTCTGCAACACTGGACTGTCATCTGTTTCAGCTTCAGTTGCCTCCACCACCACTGGGCTGTCGGCTGCCTCAACTCACCGGTCTCCTGTTAACTACTCACTGCATTGTTATCTATTTCACCTTTTGCTACACAAAGCTGTCTCTCTAGTGTTTTAAAAATGATGGTTTATCTAGCCTTGTTTATCTTTCTGATCCCCCTTCACAGTGGGGTTGTCAAACTGCAGTCAGAGAATGAGTCCATCCATATGCAGTTCCCTTATGTAGTCTCAAGGCCTGAGAACTTTCCCCTTGTCCAATTTAAATCCCAGGTGCCAAGTCACTCATTTATGTTTGTTTACAAGGCTACAAATCTACTATACCTTCACTGTCTCTCCATTTTGAAGGATTGGTTCATTGTCTCTGCAGACTCACTCCCTGCCTTTTTAATATCATTACATTCTAGATCTGGTACTTTTTGCTACAAATCAGCTAAGTCCAGACTCCTTGTTATTATTTTATTATTAATCTCTGGAAATGTTCAGCCTAATCCGGGACCTGATAGTTTTACGCTGTGTGATACACCTGAAGATTTTAAATCTAGGTCTGGCCTAGGTATTATTCACCTAAATGTTCGGAGTTTAATGTCCAAACTGGATATGGTTAATTTATGGGTCAGGTCAACTGATGCTGACATTGTTGTTTTATCTGAAACCTGGTTGACAAAATCTGTCCTCTATAAAGATATTGGCATCGATGGTTATAATGTGTATCGCTCAGATCGTCCAAAAAGGGGGGGAGGTGTTGCTTTTTATATCAAATGCAAATTTAACTGTAGTTTAGTGCTTTAAAAATCACTGAGTAAACAATTTGAGTTTTTGGCCTTAAACCTTGAAGTCTCCAAAGACCACTATATCAGGGTGGTTGGTTGTTATAGAACTCCGTCTGCATCAAATTAATCTTCATCTACACTATCAAATTTGTTAAGTCAAGTTATTTGTAATGACACTATTGTTGTGGGTGATCTAAACTGGGACTGGCTGAGGCCGATATCAGATGCTTTTAAAGAGCAGTGTGATAATTTAAATTTGACTCAATTAATTAACACCCCTACTCAGCCAAATCCTAAATGTCCAGATAAATCATCACTCATTGATTTAATCCTGACCAATGTCCCTTGTAAGTACTCTGCAATAGGTGTTTTTGCAAATGATGTGAGTGATCACTGTGTGATTGCTGCTGTTAAAGACGCAAAGGTGCCCAAGTCTGCACCGCGTATTGTTGAAAGGCGAAATATGAAAATGTTTGTTGAGCAGGGTTTTTTACATGACTTATTTTATTTTGACTGGAGTAGAATTGCCCTGATTGATGATGTAGAATTAGCCCTGACCTTCTTTCAGAACAGTTTTCTTGATATTCTGAATAGACATGCACCTATCCGTAAATTTAGGATTAAGGGGCGGGACAATCCCTGGTTTACTTCTGAGATATCTAATTTGCTCTACGAGAGAAATGTAGCCTGGGCAAAAGCAAGGAAATCAGATATTGACGCTGATTGGCTTGTTTTCAGACAGTTGAGAAACAGATTCACTTCACTCTTTAGAAAATCGAAGGCTGAATTTTACCTATCTGAAACCACCAAGAATCTAAATGACCCAAAAAAATTCTGGTAAACTATTAAGTCATTATCTGCATCTACTAAATCAACAGGTTTTCCGTTGTCTCTGGTTAAGAATGGTGTGACTATATCTGACAAAGTAGAAATGTTAAATTGTTTTAATGAGCATTTCATCTCATCTGGGTTCTTATTTGACACTGTTGCCCCTATGGCGTTGGAACCTGTAAATGATACCTTTACTACTGATGAAAACATTTTTAGTTTTAGCTCTTTCTCTGTTGCTGATGTTCATAAAGCCCTGAAACAATTGAATCCTCGAAAACCTGCGGGCCCTGATTACTTAGAACCTTTCTTCTTGAAATTAGCTGCAGATATCCTAGCTGAACCTTTGACTCATCTTTTTAATCTTTCACTGGTCACAAACAAAATTCCCAAGGTAAGGAAGTCTGCTTATGTTTTACCACTTTTGAAAGGAGGTGACCCAACCTTGCCTAATAATTACAGACCCATTTCCAAACTATCAGCATTGCTCAAAGTGTTGGAATCCTTGGTTAGTAATCAAGTGAAAGAGTACTTAAATGCTCAGTCAGTTTTATCTAAGCAGCAATCTGGTTTCAGGAAAAAACACAGGACTACCACTGCTGCCATAAAAGTAATTAATGATATAGTCAAAGCACTTGATGATAAGAAACACTGTGTGTCTCTGTTCATTGATTTGTCAAAAGCATTTGACACTGTTGACCATAGCATACTAGTTCAGAGACTGATCAGTATAGGTATGTCTGAGCACTCTGTGGGCTGGTTTATCAACTACCTCGCTGATAGGACTCAAGCTACACAAGTTGAAGGCCTAACGTCAAAATATGTATCAATCTGTAAAGGGGTTCCCCAGGGCTCCATTCTGGGGCCACTTTTATTCACTATTTATATAAACTGTCTGGGGGAAAATGTCCAACATGCATTTTTCCATTTTTATGCAGATGATACTGTTATTTATTGTTGTGCAGCTACCATTAAGAAGGCGTATGAATGCTTGCAAACTGCTTTCGCCAGAGTGCAAGCACAGCTTTATCAATTAAAGCTTGTGCTTAATGCTGAGAAGACCAAAGTAATGGTCTTTTCAAACTCAAGAAAAAAGGAGTTAGACTTGAATATTGTTACTGATCAGGGTAAAACAATTGAGGTAGTTTCATCTTATAAATATTTAGAATTTTTAATTGATGATCACCTTTCTTTTAGGCTTCATATACAGAACCTAGTAAAAAAGTTGAAATTGAAGCTAGGTTTTTTCTTTAGGAACAAAACTAGTTTTACTTTTTCTGCTAGAAAAAGGCTAGTTGATGCCACATTTCTCTCTATTATTGATTATGGTGATCTGTTGTACATGAATGCCCCATCAAAGTGTCTTCAGATGTTGGATGCTGTGTATCATGGAGCTTTAAGGTTCATTTCAAATTGTAGACCCCTCACTCATCACTGTACACTTTACTCCACAGTAAATTGGCCCTCTCTGTCAAATCGCCGGCTTACTCACTTTTATATGTTCATATACAAAGGCATTTTAGGCAGGCTCCCATGTTACATATCTGAATTTCTTTCTTTTACACAGAGTACTTATGGTTTACGGTCCCAGAACACTATTTCATTGAATGTACCTCAAGCCCGGACAGAGATGTTTAAAAAGGCTTTCATGTTTGCTGCTCCTTCTACTTGGAATGACCTACAGAAAACACTCAAACTACAGTGTCTAATTTCCTTAAACGATTTTAAAGGTTATGCTAAAACCATAGAACATGAGTCCATCCACACGTGCAAATGTTTTAACTAATGGTACTTTTATTTAATTGAAATGCACTTGAGATGTCTTTGCCTCTTTTGTGATTGTAAATTGTTGTTTTATGTAACATACTTGTTCTGCTATTTTGGCCAGGTCTCTCTTGAAAAAGAGATTTTATATCTCAGTGAGACTAATGGTTAAATAAAGGTTAAATAAAATAAAAAAACTCACCTCCCTAGGCTCTCTATGAAAAGGTTTTCTATTGAATGGCTTTAACGAGAGCGGAGCGCTTGAAAAATGAAAGCATATCAGTTCAAACAGACTTTGACAAAGGCCAGCAAAAAAGGTTAATTTCTGGGTTCATGGAAATTTAAACAACTATTTTTGCTAAACTATTGCTAAACAAAGCATTATGCATTCATAAAAAAATCCTTTATGGGAGTATAATCCAAAAACGCTTTGCTTGGCAATAGTTTAGCAAAAATAGGAATGGATACAAGACACAATTTTCAATGAGTCTTTCGGACATTTATAACCTTTTTTCTGTTTTTCATTGAGACTCCATTAAAGTCTCTTTGAACTTATATGCTTTCATTTTTCGGGGGCTCCGCTCTCCTTACCGCCATTCAATAGGAAGCCTGTCGTTGGACCAGAGCCTACAGTATAGGGAGTTGAGTACTATATACAATTTATATTGTAATGGGTGAACTATTCCTTTAAGTGTATGTTTTGATGACTACCGTCGCTCACCACATTAGCTACTGTTCTGTATAAGGTGTTGAGAATCATTGCTGAAATCATGTGTATCTCTTTTTGATCGGTTAGCTTTAAGTGGCTAAATGTAACTTTCAGTTTGTGTTGATTTCAATGGCCCTTTCGGACAAAAGCGGTAGTGTTTTTACCACACCTGCTGTCGTATGGTCTAGGAGTTAGCATTACGGCGAGGTCATATAGTTGCAATGAATGTTTTGCTCAAACAGAAAATCATTCATTTACAATAAGAGAGTATGTTACAGATGCATCATTGCATTTCAAGTGTTGCATACGGTAACTTAGCTTACTTTGGATGTCTCATGAGCTAAACCAGGTATCCCTGTCACTGTGTCACGAGCCAAAGCAATAAGAGATTGTTGTAGCAACCAACGTAATAACTTAGATTAATATAGCGCATTTCATGAACTCCAAGCACGCTTTATACAGGTACATGGGGACTTGTGAAAAGAAAATAGTATGCCAACACAAACATGGACTAAAAGGAATGAAACGTCTGTGCTAAATGGAAGGGGGACGTAATTTAATGTAGTTTACTGATGTACAACCACAACGCACAATCTAAAGTTATTTTATTTATGAAATAGACATATTACATACCTGAGGGCCAATTCGGGGACGTTTTTGAATCATTTCCAATCCCTTAAGTCTCCGTCTGTTAAAAGCCAGACCAAGTGTGACCGTTGTCTTTCAATTCAATTTTTTTTCAATTCATAGTATCAAATCATAACAGTTATCTCGAGACACTTTACAGATAGAGTAGGTCTAGACCACACTCTATAAATTCCAAAACCCCAACAATTACAGTAATTCCCTCAAGAGCAAGCATTGCGACAGTGGCAAGGAAAAACTCCCTTTTAGGAAGAAACCTCGGCAGACCCAGACTCTTGGTAGGCGGTGTCTGACGGGGCCGGTTGGGGGTGTGATGAACAGTAGCAAATAATAGTCACATTAAAGATAATGGAACAGTGACTTTGAAGGTCATCGTGGAAGTTCATGTCATAGGAGGGCACATTGTGTCATACTGAGTAGTGCAGTCTCCTATACCGGATCCTGACTACTCTGTGCGTATGAATATCACAGCAGGGCGTTGCGGGATGTAACGTGGCGCTGCAGAGCATGGGTGGATGCGGCGGACGCAGCAGGACGCAGCAGGACGCAGCAGGACGCAGCAGGCAGAGATGGCAAAAGTACTCACTTCCCGTACTTAAGTAGAAGTACAGATACTTGTGTTAAAAAATACTCTGGTAAAAGTAGAAGTACTGATTTAACTTCTTTACTTAAGTAAAAGTAACAAAGTACAGGCTTTGAAATGTACTTAAAGTATAAAAGTAAAAGTAGCCTTGCGAATGACAACCACTTTTTATGCAAAGCTACCTGGACCACACACGTTACTAGAGTGCAAGATGAGAAACTTCAGTGGACATAAAAACCAGGCTCTTTATATGCCATTGTCTACATTTTAAATGGATGTCTGCCAAACATCACATATATGATTATTGTGACAGAGACTAGGACTCCAGCTTAATAAGATTCTGACTGAGTAGCAAGATATGAATTCAATTGTGATTCTGTGAGAATTCACAGATCCAGTTTCTCTTTTTTAATCGTCCCCTTAACATTTAAAGGAATCTACATGTATGTGTGTGTGCTCAAATATATGAGCACACACACGAATCTGTCGAGTCGTCTTGTAGTGGTGCGTTACATGCAACGTAGCCTACAGTATATTCCCATCCAATTAGATTGAATTCGGTATTGATCACGTGAAAAATAATAACGGTAACTCCAGTGAAATTATTTGAAACTTGCTAGTGAGGACTAGATTAGGACCGTATTTAAAGCTGATGCTGGTTTCAAACTTCGCCCCCCCAGGTGTGTCTGTAAAACACGGACAGAGACAACTTCTCTCTTTTGATGCTTTATAAACGTCACTTTTTTCTGTGTGGCGCACGCGCCCGCTCGCGGTGTGAGGTGCGTGTCCGTGCTATTCTCCGACATTACGACCTCTTGTACAAAACTAAAGTAACGAGCCAATTTTTAAAATGTAAGGAGTAGAAAGTACCGATATTCGTGTTAAAATGTAAGTAAAGTAAAGTTTTAAAAAGTAAAAAAAAAAAATAGTAAAGTAAAAATATCCGAAAAATCTACTTAAGTATAGTAACGAAGTATTTGTACTTCGTTACTTCCCATCTCTGGCAGCAGGACGCAGCAGGACGCAGCAGGACGCAGCAGGACGCAGCAGGACGCGGCCGGGAATTGCAGAGAATTGCAGAGCATAGCTCTGCGAAGAAGAAACATAAGGAATCCGGGGAGTAAACTCCCCAGAGCTAGATTAGTAACAAGCATTTCTGGGACAGGATGCATACAAAAGGAAACAAGTGGAAACAGAGATGAGAGAGCAGCTCAGTGTGTCATAGGAAGGAAGGAACTTCCCCGGCAGTCTAGAATTATAATAGCATAACTAAGAGAGGCAGGTTAAAGAGAGGTTCCTGGTCGGGCTAGAACTCTCCCCAACCGGATCGGGCTGTACTGGCCTGCCTCCCTCTACTCTCGCTATATTATTGATTATATAATAAATAAAACTGATGAGCAGATGGGCCGGGTTAGGCGGACACTGCAACTCCTCACTCCCTAACTATAAGCTTTATCAAAGAGGAGGGTTTTTTAGTTTACTCTTAAATGTGGTGATGGTGTCTGCCCCTCAAACCCAAATTGGGAGCTGGTTCCACAGGAGTTGAGCTTTCACTTTCCCTTTTAGCTATTAGTTGTTCTTCTTTTAATTTCCTTCTTTTCTGTGATGGTCCTGCCCCATTATCAGTCAAAACTACAGCATATAACTTCTAAAATAAAATTTAAATACAATTCGGCCTACATAAAGACATCTCCTGCCATTTTTTACCTGCATACTCACTCACTTTTCTGGTGTTCAGCCGAAATCTGTGACCCGTCAGAATGTGTGCTCTGTAGCGCCGTCTACCTGCCATAAATCATTTTGTGACTTCGCAGGAAAAAATCGGAGCCAGCAGGCAAAGGCATTAATAAAAACTATATAAAAATAGCGTTCTTTTCACTGTTAGTCTTGTTTGCTGTTACAGGTCATTTATTATCATCATATGGAACATTACACAATTTCAGAAACATTAAAAAGTTACATATAGTCACTTTAAAGACCAAATACATCTGTTGTTTATGGACTATAGTTCTGCTTTTAGCACAAGTATTCCTGTAAACCTGTGTTTATAGGAAAATTATTGTATATTTCAACCTCCCTTTAACCTGACGTCTCTTTGTATTGATGCTTCTTTTCGCAACTGCATTTCCTCACACTGGCTGATGACGAGTGTGTTTCTAGTCCACTTGGACCACTTTTACTTTAGTGCATGATGCCTTCCTACTCACTGACGATGACAATGTAGCCAGTAAACCTGCAGCAAAGAATCTGGGAACCTTACTATAAGTGTATGTACGCCCAAAAGCCCAAAATGGCGTACGCCAAAAAAAAGTCTGATTTGTAAAACCGTGTATACGCACTTCTGTAAGCAATGTTCCCTTTATAAATCAGACATTACCTACAAGTGTGCGTATGTGGATCAGCCTCTTATCCGGCCCTGTACACACCCATTTTTAACCACAAATAGTCAATGCAAAGCAACTCGTGAATGCTGATCAGTATATGAATGACATTGGAAGTTGTTACACCGAATCATGATGACTGGTGGAGAAAAAGCAAAAGACTTCTCAGACGTTCAGGAATTGCTGCAAATTGAATTATAATTTCGGCCTGTTCTCGCACAGTGTAGGGAAACCTGATCTATAACTTTGGGACAGCTTCGATATACCAGATATATATAATAAGATTTAACAGAACTATACTATATCCAAACAAGCCTTAGTGATAAAGTTGAAGATTATATATAATATTTATAAAAAAAAAACACTTAGCTGTCTGACATTTCCCTCTGGAAACAGCCGGTTGCCCCCAGAGTGGCGAGGACCTGTAGCCTATTTGGACCAGGATAGCACGGTTCCGGCGCGTTGCCCTCTCTACTGGACCCAATTCAGTACATAGATCCAAGAGCTCAGCTTTAGGGAATCTAAATCGGCATATTAGCCAGTCATCGTCATGGTCCCTGAAGTCTCTTTTTCTCCTGATTCTTCCATTGGCGTAGTCCTGCAGGGCCAGCAGTGCCATCATGCAGCATTACGCACGTGGTCACGGCAGTATTTATGTTTGCAACATATTGTGATTGTTAACACCTTGCCAAAATCACAGCATCAACTAGTGGTACCCCCCCCCTCCCCACCCCGAGATACAATTTGAAGATGAAAGAAAGTGTAAATGTGTGTTTATGGAACAAGTATCACTCAGTACAAGTGTAAATAACACTGCTGGATTTAATCTTCATGGTAATGTGGATGATATGGAGTGAAAAAATGTGCGTGATGCATCAATACTTTTATTTTTTTTTACTTTTATAGTTTTTCCCACATTTACTTTCTGCAGTCTGACTTCAGTTGGAGGACCGCACATTCTCCCGTCAAGTTTGTTTTTTATAAATCACAACCTTTGCGTGGGAAGTGGCGTATGCACATTTTCAGCCCCGTTTTGTGCGTACGCCACATTTATAAATGAGACCCCAGGACTTAACTTGTGTCGTTGAGAGTCTACAGTTTACATCATGATGTGGTTTGGCCAGACTGTGACCGGTGAGGACTGTTGTACCTGATCATTATACAGATGATTGTAAGGACTGCACGCTGCACTCACCAGTAGACAGGCTTCAACTTCAAGGACGTATTGTAGCAATCAGGAAACTCACAATTCTTTTTTTTTTCTGCGGGCTGCCAGATGTTGTAATGTATGGTTTTGCATTATTTTGAAAAGCACACTTATGACCCAATATATTTGATTTCAGACATTCAATTATACACTTTTTCTGCACTTTTTACAATTTTTTGCATCTACGTTGATTAAGTTATTTAATTTTTTTAGATTGAATACTATTGTGATTGTCTGAACCACAAGACTTTCATTCACTTATAAATGATGGCTTCCTCCCATTCAGTCAGCTTACCATTTGTCAGGCTGCCTTCAGAACCCCTCCGACCCTCAGTTGTGGCCTTATTGTCTTGCAAGGCCAGTGAGCCTTTGGTAGCATCTGGTGCCTGCAGGCTGCAAAAATAGATGAATTGTGGAGTCTTGTAGCTTTAGCTTAACCTGCATGCAATTTGAAACTGTTGACAACACAGTTGAAACATAAATCAATCAATATGTATAGTATGATTACAGTGTATACAGTTGCTGTATACAGAATTAGTGTTTTAAAATGTCCTACAGTGTGGAATGTCAGAGTTTTTTAGTTTAGGAGCAAAATTGGTTTAAATGTCAATTGTTGCTGTCCCGACCAGGCAGTAGACCCCCTGTATTCTAAGTAATTGCACACATATCTGTGTTTATACTATATTTTATGCAGGTGAGACATGGAAAAGTGGTTTTAGAAAGATGTAAATATATTTGGGGGTATCAGGTAGGGGGTCGAGTTTTTCCATGTTATCCTATGGAGACTGATGGCCTGTGGGTCATGAGGCGCACTTATTTGGATGTGCGGTGGCCTACCCACATAAGAACAGAGTGAAATAACATTTTGTACTATAGAAACATTATATAATTGGAAACATGTATTATTGTAGCTATATAAATGGCATGGTGCATGGTATTTCCATAACTACGAGATACGCACTTCATGATGACGGCAATGACTTGTTAACAGAAATTCACCAAGACATATAGCCCTGCAGAAATCTATCTGAAATAACACCTATCTGAAGTACCATTCATGATATCTTGCCAAATATTGAAGTTGTGGGAAGTGTACATAGCTTAAACTGTATGTTTCTTTCGTCCCCCATGCCTGTTTCATTCGTCCAGGCCAGGAGGGACGAATGAAACAAAACGCACGTCTGACTACTGCTTAAATAACTCCAAAACGGTTTCGTTCAGAGCTGAAAATGCAACTGTATTTGACAGAGGACAGATGTAGGTTGCTAGTGACAAAATATTAGCTTTCAGTGTTTTACGATGTCTTTGTAAATGACATTTAATTAAAAACTATTTCCTTCGTCCCGGTTCTCCCCTATTGGCCAGGCGCGTACCGCTACCGGTACTACCGCTGCTCCCGATACTCTGCTTGGTCATATGTGAAGCATCCGTTCACATAGGGTTAATACACAACCCGTATATTTATCTTAAAAACACTCCCGGTCTTCCTCAGCTGTGAAGCCACGTACTTGTTGTCCAAGCCCGTGTGTTCTCGCTAGATAAATGTGTGCAGCATTCACTGTCCCGTGGGAAATAATGCAAAGTCGAGCTTCATGCAGATCACCATGATAGATAACCAGAATTGTAAGTCAGAATGTAAAATGGGCCACAGATGGTAAGCACAATTACATTAACCTAAAACTAACTTAATTAAAATGCCACAGCCCATACTGTTTTTTTATTATTATTAGTATATAGACATTAAGAGAATAAATCGTTATGCAAGTACTTTTACTTTTAATACTTAAAGTACGTTTAAAATCAGGTATTTTTTACTTTTACTTAAGTAGGGTTGTCATTGTTGTACTTCTACTTTTACTAAAGTAAATACAGTACAGGCCAAAAGTTTGGACACACCTTCTCATTCAATGTGTTTCTTTATTTTCATGACTATTTACATTGTAGATTCTCACTTAAGGCATCAAAACTATGAATGAACACATATGGAATTATGTACAAAAAAGTGTGAAATAACTGAAAACATGTCTTATATTTTAGATTCTTCAAAGTAGCCACCCTTTGCTTTTTTTGATAACTCTGCAAACCCTTGGCTCAATGAGCTTCATGAGGTAGTCACCTGAAATGGTTTTCACTTCACAGGTGTGCTTTTTCAGGGTTAATTAGTGGAATTATTTCCCTTTTATTAATAAAAAAGCAAAGGGTGGCTACTTTGAAGAATCTAAAATATAAGACATGTTTTCGTTTTACTCCCTTTTGATATAAGTATCCATATGTGTTCATTCATAGTTTTGATGCCTTCAGTGAGAATCTACAATGTAAATAGTCATGAAAATAAAAAGGAAACGCATTGAATGAGAAGGTGTGTCCAAACTTTTGGCCTGTACTGTATATCTCTGGTTATTTGTACTTTTACTTAAGTACTGAGATTCAGTACTTCCTCCACCACTGCTTACATTTGACAGGAGTCACAGATATCTACTAAAACTATTCTAATTGCTATGAGAACCTGGGCTAACAATGTTATTGATGGTGCTTAAAAGAATAGTTCAACATTTTGGAAAATATGCTTATTTTCTTTTTTCTGCTGAGAGTCAGATGAGAAGATTGATACCTCTCTCTATATCTTAAAGAGTACCTTAAGTACTATACTACTACTATGTGTGCAGGATAATACTAGTTATATCCTGTTTTAATAAATAAAGAGTTATTTCAACTTCTTCTAAATTTGGAATAGTTTTGCTTTATTTTCCTTTTATTTTTAGTATGCAGATGTGTGTATGAGACCGCACAGACAGAATTGGTGAACTGCAGGTTATGTGTCATGCTGAGCAGAGCTCTGTTCAGAAGCGCTGACGGTGACAGGGTCTAGCGGTGATACTCGGGCACTGGAGGTCTCTCAAGTGTCGCCTAGAGCTATGGCCACATAATTTGATATAGCTGCAGTGGTGAGAATGAAAAGAAAAAAAAATAACACAAACGGCAACCTTTAATTATGCTGCTCTGGCTAAGAGTGGAGTCTCGAGGTCAGTAAATCTCATCATTTTGTACACAAGACTTTCAGGAGTTCGTTTATCAGGTTAATCCTACGAGGAGCTAGAAGAGCTCGTGTGCATCCTCTCGCTGTAATTAAACGTAAGATCTTTCTTCCCCTCAGATCTCTCCTCATGACATTTCTTCAAGGGTTAATTCAACAGCCATCACCAGACTTGTCAGTCTGTAGTCAAATGATCTCCCTTGCACAGAAACAGTGCTTAAAATTCCCTCCATCTCCCTCGTCAATCACTGATGGCTGCGTCAGATTAGAGTTTTGTCTGAGCTGAGACTGAACTTGGTGGAGATCAGTGGTGTCAAAGAATTCCCCTGGCCTCCCTCCATCCCCAGAAGGTCACTTTGCCGCAGGCTCTCTTTTCCTTTCTCTGGCTCTAAGAGTTACAGGCAGGCTAATGTGCCTGACTAATGAGAGAGAGAGAGAGAGAGAGAGAGAGAGAGAGAGAAACTTGGAGAGGGAGAGGGAAAGGAAGAAAAAAACAGCCAGCCGATTAGCTTCACATCTGATTTAAAATGTTAATCTGTTGTCTAAAGTTGAACTCTGTGTTTTACCAATGATCTTTCTGTATTACTGAGCAGCACAACATGTTCTGCCACTGTCGCTGCTTTTCTTGTGGACCAGATTTCTCCGGAAAGCTGATCAAAAGCTGTTTATTCGCCTGTGTGTGTTGCGGCACCACTGTGCAGATTTCATCTTCATCTTTGTGTGTGTTTGTTTCGGTGTTTGGCAGCACACACACACACACACACACACACACACAAAAGCATGTTTCTCTCTGTCACTACTGGCTTTAATCATTTGTAGAGCGAGGCCATGGGCAGAAGTTAGTGGTGACCCACCCACGCTTGTGTGTGTGTGTGTGTGTGTGTGTGTGTGTGTGTGTGTGTGTGTGTGTGTGTGTGTGTGTGTGTGTGTGTGTGTGTGTGTGTGTGTGTGTGTGTGTGTGTGTGTGTGTGTTATGCATCATGCATCCTTCTCCCTTGTGCTACAGTCCTGCTCCACTGCTAATGACCAAGCAAAGCACCTTAATGACAAGTAACACATACTCCCTGCTGTTCTCTGAGCCACAACTAATAAACTAATAAGTTTGGTCAGTCAAACACAGAAAGTATCATAACCCCTTTTAAAAACGAAAAAGAAATCAATGAGAACACCGAAAAGCATGAGCTGCAACGATCCAATAAGATTCCACAGCTCTGTTTTTGAGTGAAGAAATCTCCTATCACTCAGCTCTGCTCGGGTCGTAGATGGGCAGGGGGACGAGGATCACAGCTGTGCTCTGCAAGACGAGAGTGAATAGTAAAATCAGAAATGGTTTGTTTTTCTTTTACTGCTAATTGCTCATTAAAACCGGTCAGAGGCAGCAGGAGCCCTTTGATAAGAAGCAGCACAGTGTTTGCTTTACTTCTCTAAGCGCTGGCATCTGGTAGGCCCACTGTGTGAGTTGGCTGCAGACAGCAAGAGATTGTGTTGATTTACCCTATTCAAAATGTATCACTTTCATACCTCCATTATTTTGTGCCTGGCTAAATGTTTACTCAGTTTAGGGCTGGGCGATATGGAGAAAATCAAACATCACGATACTTTTGACCAAATACCTTGATATCGATACCGCAATGATATTGTAGTGTTGACTATTGGTGCTTTCCCAAAATATTTACACAACGAGAATTTTGATAAATAATCATCAGTAATGTGGATATAATGACTAAGTGGGTAAAGGCAATTAATAGAAATGCTAGAACAGTCTGGTAAGTTCAGAAAATGAAATCACTTTACTGTAATGCAGCCTTTAAAACCAGGAAGACAACACTTATGCCATATTACGATATCCAAAATCTAAGATGATATCTAGTCTCATATCACGATATCAATATAATATTGATATATTGCCTAGCTCTAACTCAGTTGTAATCTGGTGAATCAGAGTGTTCCGAGCTGCTCAGGCTTTGTCTCAAGCAAAGACTTTGTTATTAAGCTGCACCCTGTCCTCTTCCATCTCTTACATGAAACACGTTAATTGCTCCAATGCTTGGAATGTGCATGTGCGTAGGATTGCATGAGCGCAAGAGTGCGTGTGTGTGTGTGCAGCCCACGCTCTAACTCTACATATGTGTAACAAGGGCTGTATTGTATTTAAAGACAAGGCTGTATTACATAGGTCATTTCCCTCCATTCCTCCAGAGCACAGTATACCCGGACTGAAGCCGAGATTGAGTTCAGCTCATTTTTCAACTCTGCCTCATGTCCAGGTTTTAATAAAGCCAGTCGAAGGGTTGGGAGAATTAGTGGGCTGTTGGGTGGAGGGGGAGAGGGCGGGGGTGGAGGGGGTGGTGGTGGTGTGAAAGGCACTAATTCCAGTGTTGCTTGGTGCTGGTTTGGGATCTCATTAGTGCCGTGTTGTACTGTCACACATACGCGTCTACTTGCTCAATCATAGCCAGCAAAGACGTGTTTAAATCCAAAATGAGTTTCAGGCTACAAAGTCTGATTTATGGGGGGCGCGACCGACCTAGGAAATACCACAGACCTCCGTCTCGTCACCCCCATTTTTTATGTTTGGAGATCGTTGCTTGTTGCTTTTTTCCTCCATTATGCTGACCTTCCTCTCCTTTCTCTCTATTCCCGACTCTTTCCCTGTTATTTGAAGTCCTTCCAAATGACTTTCTTTCTTTTTCTCATTCTTCTCCTCTTTTTCAGTTCCTCTTTTTCCCTCGCCTGCTATTATTATTTTAAAGCACCTTTAGTGTAGAGTAAAACATTGAATTCATGGTGAATAAAAGCAGGAGAACAAAAAATATAAATCTGGATTAAAAATATCGGACTGATCTTTCAAAAAATTTTGAGGGAACTTCCAAGGAAAACTGTTCATAGTGAGACATGTACATTATAACCAGGACACATTGTCTGGAAAGAGATTGATGATTTTTTTTAGTGCTTGGAGTTCGGCAAAGAAAATTACATTCACCTCAATTTTATTGGGGCAGCCGTAGAAATAATAAAGACTATATTAAAGACTATCACCCTGAGGAATAAAATCAAAAGTGAGAAAAATATTTTTGTGATTTGGTTCAACATGGTGTACCTTAACCCTTAGCTTTTATTTTATTATTAAGTAGTTGTACCGGAGCATTTTCTGTTTTCCCACCATTTTTTCTCATCACGTTATTTTAAATATCTAGGAATTCCTCGCAAAAATCTTAAATACTGAAAGTCCTTATGTAACAAATGCAGCGTCTTAAAAAAGAGAAAGCTGTTAAGACATTCCACTGCAAGCTTGTCAAATTCATATTAATAAGATCAGCTGGGTTATTCCTCTTTCACTGTGAACATGATCTGCAGTTCAAACCATGAAACAGCCTCTCATTTGGCCCTCTCTACTGTAACAGTGTGTACCTACAGTATCTCATTTCCCTGTACATCAGTATCCTCCACACTCTCATGAAGGGGCCTGACTATCCTCTAAATCTGCAGGGTTTGATCATTAGGACGTACAGGAGGAATCAATCCGGTGAGTGAATTCACATCACACATGCACCTCCAGCTCTCATCAAATGACCTTGACTGCTGCTGCCGCCGCCGCCAGCATAACTCGGGTTTTAGATGAGAGGCTAAGTATGATGGTAAGATGTGTGATGTGCAAATGAAGTATGGTATTGCACATCAGCGGCTTTGAAGAGTTAAATTCAAGCAGGCTAATGAATGTGCCATGCTGACTAATTTAAAGTTTAGCTCCCACGTAAAGGTAATGAGAGTAGCTGCACACTTCCATCAGTGACTGCAGTCCACGGTCGCTGATTTCAGGTCAGACATCTGCAGTTTGTGTGAGAGGACATGAGGGCGGTGGCAGGTTGTCTCAGAGCTCTTAGTTAACGATGTGTAGTTCGCCACGCTCGGGTCCTGATGGTGATTATCTCATCAGCGTGACACTGCCTGGTCTCCTGTGTCAGCTCCCAGAATGCAAAGGACTCATCCCCAGACATGGAATTACAGAGAGAGAGAGACGCAGCTTTTCACTTGCGCTGTCACCTCACTGAATGCATGCATGGACACTAAAACGCGCTGTCACAGTGCGATACTGCAGGTCTCTGCTCCTGCCAGCTCGGCAGCTTTGTTAACATCCTTGCCTACTGTACACTATCTCCCCTATCCATATGCAGTACATTCCGCTAATAAAACGAGTGTCACCTGCGTGTGACTGAGATGTTTCTGTAGGTGAAGATCAATAGCCAGCAGTTCTGAGAATGCAGGTGGTTTGGAGGTAGAGATGAATGTGCTTCAGACTGGGGCAAATGTCGCTGTTATACAACTGAAGAGTAATAACCACGATAAGGGGCCAACTCGGTTTATTTTCCCTCCTCTGCTTGCTCTGTGCAGGAGACTGGGCAGAGTTTCAAAGCCTCCTCTTTTCTCTCTCTGACTCAGTCGGAAGGAGAGAAAAGAAAAAAAGTGTCCTTCTCCCACATTCACACAGGAAATTCATCATTCTGTGTCCTGAATGTGGACTTAAAGATTAGACTAGGGGACTAGGAGCGAAAGACTTATTGTCACTGTTCAATACAGTGTCACTCCTTGCATACCATGGTCATCCTCCCTAAACCGTTCTCACTATTCATGCCCTTACACTGTTTGACATTCCCCTGAGACTCTGATGCCTTGGACGCATCAGTGCCGGTGTGACCCATGTGGGGGTGTATTCAAAGTAGCCTACTTGTTTATCTATGCATGTACTCCTCTATTTATTCACCTTGTAATTTATTTATCCGCACATTTTGCTTTTTGAGTATATGATCCACGGTTCTGGTGCCGGGGAACATGCATGCTGCAGCAAGATGTCGGGTTCGTTTTAACTAGGCTCATTAGCTGCAGAAGGCGGCATCGGTTAATTAAAATAATTCCCTGTTATAGCGGCTGCTTTGGTCAGCCAAACGATACCGGGGGACTGCTATGCAGCACAGACTGCTTTCGCTCGGTGAACGGCGCTCCTCGACCACAGCTAGCACCTAATTAGCACTAGAGGAGGAATATTTTTTCTGCGAATTAACATGCCGCACAGGAGAGAAACGCGCATAGAATGTTTAACCATTTCATAATTAGTGAGAATCAAAAAGCTGCTTGTTTAGTGGCGGACTTAGCGTTAATTTCTATGGGAGTTGCATACTCGCTGAGAGGAGGGCCTCCCTGTGTTCTCCCATGACCTCCACTGCACCCATCCCAGCATGAAAGCAGGTGGGGATGTTACACAGGTTAGAGGGCAACAGAGGTAAATATCTTGTTCATAATCCATGTTCAGATCAAAATTCAGAGGTCCACTCTAATGAATGCATTTGGACGAGCCATAATCCAACGTAATAGGAAGGGATTCGGCAAACACTCTGCTCATCAAGTCACTCCGTTGAATAACATTAAAAACCAAACAACCTTCAAAATACATATTCAAAACCCTAGGGTAAGCTTTTGCACATGGTTATGCTGACAGGCAGAGTTTTGAAACAAAATTTACCACACTAATATTTGATTGGATTCATGCTGGGCAGCAGGATGGCTGCAGTTGTAGGCTGTTTATATTTAGTTTATACGCGTTTTCAACTTATAAAACTCAAATACACATAACAATAATAAAATAAACAACAATAAGTAATTACTTTTGAAGTAGTGACAAGCAAGTTTAAGCTGACAGAAAAGGTGTAGGCTGAAGCCTTAGCTTATTACACTCACCCTTTTAAATGAATTATTTTGTACAGTTCCCTCAAGATGTATACACTGATAATAAAAGAAACAAAACTATTTGTATGTATGTTATACACACCACAGTGACTCAGGGGATCAAACTTAAAGAACAGGTTCACATTTTTCCAAGTTTTTCCTATATGTACATTGATATATTCCATCACAATATAATTCCTATGTAAAAGATGGAGGAAATAATTCACAGTCCTTGTTCAAAACATGGATTCAGCCAAAGCTATATGAGGCTTCACCTGTCAGTCAAACTGAGTGAATATCTTTCAAAGTCTCCAAAGACTTTTTGAATGAAATTCCTTTTTTGTTTGACTATCCCTCCACTGCAGATTACCACTTTTGCCCTAAAATGATGACACCTACGTGATTTGACTAATTCAGACGGTTGAAGCCTCATATTACCTTCATCTGAACTTTAGAATGGGTTTTGTCCCCCATATTTTACATTGGGATGGCACTAGGAAAGGATCTTCTCACAGCCAATATGGAGGAGTGACACCAACCGAAAACCACTTATAATGTACATGCAGTATGGGCATTGTAAACCTTTTCTTTAAAGATGTTTAAAACACAGTATTAACCTATAAATTCCTCCCTAAGTGCTGAAAAAAGGCAGTGTACAGTAAATGGAAAAAGGAATAAAAAAAAAAAATGGCTATCATTTTCTAATAAGGCATACTTTATGCAGGGCTTAACGACTTATAAGAAATGTCATCTTATTAATACTTTATAGATGGTTAACTATTTGTAAGCACAACTCTTAGGTTGCCAAATTGTGAAAACTGCTTTTAGCTGGTGTGTATCCTCCAGCATAACTCTTTTCTTTTTTCTTTTTTCTTTTTTATACTGTAGCATGTTTAGCATGCTTTTCAAAGTGTATTGCAATTGAATAAAGTCGGGGGACTCTCAAGACAGATTTTTTCTTTTCTTTTCAAATGGTCAAAATCGAAGCAGCCGAAGCCAAACAATATTTTTAGTCTCTAATATGGATCAAGCTCCAAAAAAAACTGGATCCTAAAATCCCCATAATGGACTCAATACTGTATTTTTCCATCTCCATGCCCAAACTGAGCTAACTTTAATGACATGGCTATTATTACAGTAGTGATTTTTCTCAGAATTGACAAATCTCCTCCAGAGCCACAGTGTCCAAAGGACAATTCAACCTCTTACCCACAGAGCTTTATGGAGCTTTATGGACCAAAATCTATTTATTAAACGCTTACTAACATTTACAACTGCAGACTTGATGGCTTGTTATTAAGTGAGTAAATGATTGTTAATGGGTCTCTTACTTGCTTCCTCTGAGGTTTAAGTACTAAAAAAACTTTTTTTACTACTTCATGATTTCACGTTTGTTTCAATTACAGTACAGTTTATGCAGCGCAAACACATTCCCCTGTGTGTGGGTTATGGGGTATTGTGCAGATTAATGGAGGTCATGCTACTGTAATCAGTTCATAAACTGGAATCATTGCCCACTATTCCCTAAAATGATTTGTTTTGTATATGAGATAACTACTGCGACTAATACATTGCTTTTTCAGGCAGAAAAGTCTCTTTTTCTTTCCCCCTGTTTCTCTCCTTTTGTCTCTTTGTGTAGAGCTGTACCAACATTGTCACATTTTAACATATTGGTTGTGAGGAGAGTGGGTGGGAGCGCAGACTCTTCTTAAGAATCTTTTTTCATCCGTCTATTTGCATGGTGATGTTTGTTCTCAGCATGCTTATCTAGCAGTCAACAGTAGTAAAGCCCGAGTTGTGTATTTCAGAGACCCGGGGATCTTTTGATCAGACCAGCGCTGCCTGCTGAGTTCCCTTCGCAACCCTACCGAGGCTTGTTTGCAGCTGCACACACTGTATGCACAGGCTGCTGCTGCTAGAGTAGCAGGGGTTTGTACTATATGCTTTTACACACACTCAAACACACCTGTGCATTAACATTTCTCACACAGGAACAGAAAAAATGTTTTTCACAGTCTGATAATGAAAGCAAAAGCATGAAGGTACACATGGCCTACACACCCACATGCATCCATTCATAGTGGCTTGAAAAAACATACTACCATCCAACTTTACCATGCACTCTGTGGGTTTGACACGCACGCACGCACGCACGCACGCACTGACACATGAAAGCAGACACAGAGACAAGCAGCCTCCGTGGGCCTCGGGGAGCTCTAATGGCCTTGTAGAGTGCAGTCAGGGAGAGTGAGGGTGAAGAGCAGAGCAAGGTGAAGGCGCACAGCGCCACTTCCAGTTAAACACACATACACACACACACACGTGAACATCTGTGTGCTTAGACACATTGTACACCAGCACAATGAAAAGTACAACCACAGAGAAAGCGCACAACTAACAAACATGCCACTACAAGCAGAATTCAGTGCAACACACACTTTCTCTGTCTCACACACGCACACGCAGACACACTGCATTGCTACAGTCAAGCGGCCATGTCCTGATGAAGCTGCTGTTTCTAAAAGGAGCAGAACATGAATTATGCAGGTTCGTCTTCACATGAGGGGGTTTTTCTCCTTCTTCGCCGCATTCCTCTAAGCCAGCTGTTTTCTTTTTCTCCTCTGACTTTCCTCCAGTCTCTCTTTCACTCTTTTAAACTCCTCTTCTCATCTCAAACACTTCTATCTTTTTCACTTTAAATCATGTTTCCGCAAAAAAAAAATGTTAGTCTCCCTCCTCGCTCCTGTATGCTGCCCCCCGGGCTCCCAAGGCTTATCCTTTTCTGCTCTCTACTGCACCCACTAACCCTTTTTCCTTCTCTTTATCTTGGTCTAGATGTTGCTAACACACACTCACTTCTTCTTCTCTCGTTCTCTGTCCCGCACTATGTCTCTGTATTTCTGCTCACTTATCCACATGGATGGAGTGCTGAGCAGAGGTGGGGAAGAGGGACAGTGCTGCTCCAGTCGTATCGGATTCTCATAAGTGTGTGAAAGAAGAGAAGCGGAAGCCTTCCAGTTTGTCGTCAGCCCATGCTGCTCAAGTTTCCCTATTACAGAGGCCTGTGACAAATGTCCAGAACTGTGCAATGTTTGTTTGTTTGCGTAGAAGGTGGTGTGTATTTGTGTCAGTGTGGTGACAGAGAGGGTGAGAGAAATTAGATTTTTACACATTATCTAACAGCTACAGTACATGTTTTTATGTGTGTGTGTGTGTGTGTGTGTGTGTGTGTGTGTGTGTGTGTGTGTGTGTGTGTGTGTGTGTGTGTGTGTGTGTGTGTGTGTGTGTGTGTGTGTGTGTGTGTGTGTGTGTTTTACTGGGTTGATTAACCCCTCACAGCATTGAAGAAATACATCGACACTGTGAACAATTGTCACTGGAGCTAGACCCTGAGAAAAGTGTTCACACTCAGTTGTTGTGTGGATTATCATGAATAACAGGGGCACTGTCTCTGGGAATACATGTTGCTGTTATAATTAATTTTAAGGCTGGCAATATCCTATTTTTTTTTTTTTTTGTCTACAAATCCCATGAAAAGACCTAAATCAACAATGTGTACGTCTCGCAGCAGAGAGCCGTAGTGAAACTGGAACTTAAAAAAAAAAAAAACACATTCAGAATCACATAGACGTGTAATAATGCATATCACTAAAAATCCAGCCTTGAAACATGGCATTGCTCTGATGGTAGTTTTAAAAAAAAGAACACTCTAATATCCTTTATGTAATATTTCTGTTTTTAGCAGCCTTTAACGGACACCGCTTCCCACAACTTAATTCAACTTTATTTAAAGGTACAATATGTAACCTTTCTGCTTTAAAATGTCTAAAAACGGCCATACCTATGTTATATATTTTTATGAGTTGTGTTCTTACACTATCCCAAATGTTTCCACCAAATGTCAAACCCAGAGAAATCTGTTATTTTCTTTTCAGACACGGGACGTTTTCTTTAGTCGCCCGTCAGTGGCGTCATATAACCTTTCACTGTGTAGTTACTCTAACTTCCGTCAGAACACTGGCACCAAGATGATACATTCAGGAGTAATTGTAAATCATACAATGTCACAGAAAAAAATACTTGTAACCGTAATACTGCGTTTTTTGCCACACAGCATAATTTTGTGATTAATTACATCCCACTTTTAATCACAGTAATACAACAGAGACCTTACTTATTTTGACATTTCAATATTGATACCAGCTTAACGTTACTACAATGTGCTGGTTGACAACGTTGACGCTAATGCTTGGTGGTTAACATTATGAGGTTACAAAATCGTTCAGCACGCTCATAAAGTTATTTTTAGTATGATTGTTTCGACCACGGTTAACAGCACTGGGCTTACATTAGCTGTATAGATAGACGATTAATCTAATGCTAATTTAGCCAGTTAGCACACCCCGTTCTGTCTGCCTCACTCCCCCGGCATAGAGAGACTCAGTCGGGATGACAGCTGACAACAGCCCCGGGACATATAGCTAGCTAGTTACCGTTAGCCCCCAGTCAGCTATTAGCCAGCTACTTTCATTACAGCAATCCCCCCGGCCAGAACTTATCTCCAGTGCCTGGTGCTTACGACGCTAACGGCAGTTCAATAAAGCGTCGGGAAACAGACCATATCAGACCCAGCACCGAGTCAAAGTCAAAGTTTATTTCATCCATAAAAATGGAAATTACATGGAGTCACAACAGCGGCCAACCATAGCGTTAGCTACATCTCCGTAGCGCTACCGGTGTCTGTGCAGAAAATCTCCTCCCTGCCGAATTTCTCCCCCGTTCGCGTTTAGCTGTCTTTACGGTTAGCTAAATTAATCAGACAAAAGGTGGGTTAAGCATCAAAACGAAAAGTTAAGATTACTGAAAAGTGAAGGGGAGATCATTCCGGGCAGCTGGGAGATGTTCTGCTGCTGCACAACAGGCATTGAACGTCCTCGCCGTCGCGGAGATTCCCCCAGCAATCCCCACACCCGTCTCTCAGCCTCGTTAAGTAGCTAGCTAGGGTTACAAGGAACCCCGTCTGCCCCGGTGTTGAAACCATCCTAAAGGTGACATTGATATGTGAAATATTTTGTGTTTTAGCTGCTGGCTAATCTTAGCTTCCTGGCTCACTTGCTAACTGCTCAGCTACCAATAAAAATCAAATCAAGAAAAACATAATTATGTTGGGGAAACTGCAGCTATTTTATTAGAATAACATGAATAAATGTTACTAACGTAAATAAACTTGAATGGGTAAACTTGTCCGTGAACTGATGCATTCTAACCAGCCACCACTAAAAACTACAACTCCCATAATTCCAAGCAACTTCCCAACGTCATCAAAAGTCCATGTTTACCATTCATTGTTTTGGTTGAGAGACCCCTAGCGGCAAAACGTTACATATTGTACGTCTAATCGGGAAGCCTCTGTATGTGCTGCTTCCAACGTTACATGATTGCTGGATATACCAAGCAAACTTATCTTCACTTTCCTGGAGCTCGAGCGGATAGCAGTTCATGAAGTATTGACTTGCTGGGAATTAATAGCGTTAGTTGATTCAGGAAATATGAGGAAATCTATTTATTTGTAAACTACGTTTCAAAAAAAAATATTTTTTATTATTTGTATTTGGGGATGGGTATCAAGTCTTTTCCAGTCCAAAGGCTCAAGTCCAAGTGAAGTCACGAGTCATTGATGTTGAAGTCCTAGTCATGTGTGTGGCCGCAGGTTAGACTCCGACCTGCATGTCCCCCCCTCTCTCTCCCTCCCCTTTCACATCCTCGGCTGTCCTATATAATATATATATATATATATATATATATATATATATATATATATATATATATATATATATATATATATATATATATAATAAAGGCCTAAAATGCCCCCAAAAAAATCAACAACAAAAAAAGTAAAAGGTTGAAAAACAAAAGGATATTTGCAAAACCAATTGCAATATTTTGTGATTACATTCTGAATCTGCAATGTTCTCTGTCAGGTAAATGTAGCAGTACAATGTCTTTCTCTGATGTGGAAGTACACTGTAAGTCAGTAGTAGGCTACACAGTGGAGTTGTGGTTTGGGGTCCTTCTGTTTTGGTTCTGGAGAATGCTACAAGCAGCAATACCACAGGCCAAGCAACGGCCTGTTCCAATCAGGCATATTTTGAAAGGGAACTGTACTAGTCATACTAAAGAAATGTGTCACCCAGTGCACCAATGTGGCTCATTGATGTGTTTTTAATAACAGTGCTGGTCTATAGAAGAAATACTTGTTAGCAAGATAATTAAAATATAGAATATATATATATATATATATATATATATATATATGTGTATGTGTATATATATATATATATATATATATATATATATATATATATATATATATATATATATATATATATATATATATATATATATATATGTATATATATATATATATATATATATGTATATATATATATATATATATATATATATATATATATATATATGTATGTATATGTGTATATGTGTGTGTGTGTATATATATATATATGGAATTGTTTGCTTACAGCTTTATATATATATATAGCCAACAATATAGTATATAATATAATATAATATATATATATATATTTAAAGCTGTAAGCAAACAATATATATATATATATATATTTAAAGCTGTAAGCAAACAATTCTATTCACCTCCATTGTGTTACATTGGAAGCATCCATTTCAGATCAGAGCAGCTGCTGGAATCCAGAGCCAAAAGGTCACCTTTCTCCCCAGTAGTGTGGTGAGAAGTAACCAGTGGGCCAACCCCCGGGGCCATTTTCATCTCTCTCTCAAAGCAGCTGCTTTGTCCTTGCGGGATCGATCCGGAGTGGCATTGTCGGGTCGGTTCTACTGTGCCTCTGTCAGCAGGGAATCCAGCCGTTCCTAATAGGCACATGGCCCGGGCTCCCCTTCGGGGTCCAGATCCACCAGCTCCAGAACACATGGGGTCTGCCATCACTGCCATCTCCACAGCACACACATGACCACAGTAGCTGAGTCTGACTGTGTGTGTGTATTCATGCAGCTTAAGTTTATGACCTTGTTTGTACCTGTGGGATGACAGAAGGCCTTCACATTGGGGAGCTTTTATGTCACGACTTGCAACAAAAAGTTTACCTTTATTATTCTTCAAGGGCAATATTTGAGTTTAGACAAGATTTCCATTCTGTCTGTGCACCTGGGGTTGTTGTTTTTACAACACAGAGGTCTTTTATACAAAGAATGATAAAGATGTTGAACAGAGAGTGTCATGATGAACTGATTGTTGCACTGCCTCCTTAAGTAGGGAGGAGGGTTAAAGGGATGAGAGAGATGAAAGACTAGTGAGTGATGGTGAAGATCTCTGCATTGTTAACCTCAAGGCACCCAGTTCTCCTCTGCTGGAATAGATGCGCTGCTTCTCACTCAATACCCTTACCTCAGCTGACCTTCTGTTGCCCCAACAATACTCAATCTCATATAGTCTCCAATTATGGGGAAAACAAGCAGAGATAAGGTGTTTACACACCATTAGAGCAGCTGCACTGATGTACAGATTTTAGCATTAACCCCCCCCCCCTCCCAGATAAAAACTTGTTCTGTTTTGTTACCTTTCTCCCTGCTTACTCACCCCTTCACACTCCTCCCAAAGCAACCGTGGAGCATGTTGCGCAATGAGCCGTCATTTTTCCAGCTCTTGTTCGGACATCTTTTTTGTGTTTAATCGTGGGAGATTGAGAGGATTAAACTGGAGATTACGTATGGCGGGATTACACTGACCCCGATATCAGGAGGCCTCTGGGACGGGATGAGGGGAGAGAGGTGCAGTAAAGAGAGGTGGAGGAGGGAGAGAACCATGGGACCTGTCGGGGTAGATGAGGGTGGATAAATGACGAGAAATAGAGATGGAAGGGAAGAGGAGACGGGAGGGGGTTGTTGGGAAGGGATTTGGGAGATAATTGTGTGGGATCAGAGATGTGTGAGGAATAGAAAAGATTGTGGGGTAGCGGTGTAAATGATTCCACCGTGTTGAGGCATGAGAAGGGAAAGGGGGAGGTAGATGAAAGGACAGAAAGTGTCTTTTGAGAGGTGAAGCACACACAGAAGGTTAAACAATAGTTCTGTATTTTACAACTTGGGTCTTATTTTGATAGTCTTGGCCATCCTTTCAATCGGTAAGATCATACTCACCAAGTTAAAGGGTAACTACCGTTTTTATCAACATGGGCCCCATTTCCCCATGCATGTATGTCTAATAGACTGATGTGACCAAAAATCTTTGAATTTGGTCCAGTATTGAGCGAGATCACAATGACAAGCCTCTGCGACCCGAGCTACAATGTAACCTAATGGGGCAATTGTGGAGCTTTGCTTTTTGTCCAATAAAAGTGATTTTTTTTTTTGTGGTACTGACAGGCTCAGTGCTCCCGTGGGTGCTGTGCCCCTATATGCCCAAAGAATATGTTATTAGGAGTGGGACCTGTTGCTGACAGATATCTGTGGTGTGGATGTGTCCAGTGATATACCTCAGACACAACGCTGTGTTACCACGTCAAGATTTCCCTCCTCTAATCAACAGGGCTGTGAGACATGAACAAATATGAACCAATTGAGCGTCAGCCTCATCAGCTGATCTGCTCCAGCTGAGCTGCATCAGCTGATCTGCATCAGCGCATCAGTTGGTCAACTCCCCTCGCTGCTAAATGGCTACGCTCAAACAGGGCGCCCTATTTAAAGTAGATTCAGTTTGCTCCTAACTGCTTGCTGCTCGCTTCTCTGCCGTTTGTTTCTGTCCGCTCGTCAACGCTAATGCTGTTGTTTAGCCCCACACGTCTGGTCCTACTCACCCTGCTGTTGGCCATGACTTCCGCCGCTGTCGAGGAGGATTCCTGGCAAATTGACTCCTCCGATGACACCTGGCCTTTGCCGGTTCAACCGGACCCAGGGCAGGATGCCTGCCCGGATGACAACGCTGCCGTCCGTCGAAGCTCTCGGCGGTTGGCGAGTAAATCCTCGTCTCATCCCTGCATTGGCGATTGGCCCGTGGCCAAGATATTGGAAACCTTGTTTACAAATGACATTCAGCCTTTCTGCCGGTGCCTCCTCCCCAGTCCTCCGGGAAAAAGCACACTCAGAAACGTAAAAATCCCAACACGGCCGGCAGGCCTGTTGCGCAAAAACGGGCCGGCGGCCTTGTTCGTCCAGGCCCAGGCGCTTCTCCAGCGGGTGACCCGGTGCTTATAGCGCTGTCTGACGTTCAATCTTCCCTCCTTGATATGGCTGTCAGAAAATTTGCGCTGGAAGACGACTCCGCCTTCAGACCTTCCTCGACCCCAGTCTCCGCTCCTTCGGCGTCCACCTCTGCTTCAGCCGTCTCCGACCTGCGACACCACCACGGCGCGCAGAGCCGAACTCGATACTTATCTGGCCATTATTTCAAACCTAGCTCTCTCTTATGGTGGGGTTTTGTTTTATGAGTATCACAAGTCTTTTTCTGCAAAGGCAGCCATGTTCATTCAGTGCTTCAACCAACGACTGGACTGGTCCGTGGTCGACCTTGCGCTTATAGGTAGACACTTCACGGGGCACCAAATCCTGGGACGGGCGTTGAGGAAGCATCCGAACCGCTGTTTCGTGGATTATTTATTGACTGGTCTAGTTCATGGTTTCTTTGCTTGTCTGCTGCATTTGACTGCTGTGTCATTCTGTTGTAAAAACCTGTTGTCTGCGTCCCAGGAGCCAGAAACTGTGGATGCCTTGCTGGCGAAGGAGGTTAAGAAAGGTTTTATGATAGGTCCATTCGATAGGTCTCCTTTTCCAATTTTTAGGATAAGTCCTATAGGGATCGCCACTTGAAAGTATTCGGGTAAAAAACGTTTAATCATCGACCATTCCGCTCCCCACAATGGTTTGGCTGACAGCGTCAATAGCCTTATTCCTTTAGCCCCTTTTTCCCTGTTTTATAGCACTGTCGATGACGCTATCAACTTCATTAAAAGGGCAGGTCGTGGAGCTTGGCTTGCAAAGGCGGATATTTCTGATGCTTTTAAAGTAATGCCATTGCATCCTTCACAGTGGCATTTGTTTGGCGTTCAGTGGAGGAAAACATTTTATTTCATATGTCGTAGTAGTCAAAAAATATTCGATACCTTGTCCAAGGCCTTGTGCTGGATTCTTCTTAATAACGACAAGTTGTCATTCGTCCTTCATCTTTTAGATGATTTTCTCCTGGTGGATTTTCCGTCCGCGAAATCGGATTCTTTCATCTCGGCTCTTAAACGCACCTTTTTTAATTTGAGTGTTCCTCTCTGGGAGGAAAAGGCCGTGGTTCCCGTATAGAATTTTTGGGCATTACTCTCGATTCCAACCGTATGCAAGCTTTGCTGCCCTTTGAGAAATTGTCCCGCACAAGACATGTTATGAAAGTCGCACAAAATTCAAGGTCCTTTTCTAAACGGGACTTGCTCTCTCTTTTAGGCCACCTTAATTTCGCGATGAGGGTAATTCCTCAAGGCAGGTCATTCATTTCCAGGCTTCTTGACCTATCCAAATCTGCAAAAGCTCTCACTGATATTGTTGGACGCAGGATTTAGATCTAAACTACAATTTTGGTCTCTGCTCCTAAATAAATAGAATGGCATTTCCTTTTTTCTTAATGATTTCATGGAATCGTCTTTAGCTCTTAATCTATATACGGATGCTGCGCCTTCTGTAGGGTTTGGGGGGGTTTTCAAAAATTAATGGTTTGTGTGTGCCTGGCCGGACGAATTGCTCTCCTTACTTGCCGGTGATTCCTAGGAAGCAAATTCTGTTTTTCTGCGACAACGAAGCTACTGTCAATATCATTAATAAGAGGCGCTCATCTGTCCCATTCATAAATAGGTTCATGAGATGTCTTACATGGCTGTCAATTTTGGGGAATTATCATTTTCGCGCAGAGCATATCCCTGGTTTGAATAATCAAGTGGCCGATTCTTTGTCTCGATTTAATTTTCAGAAATTCCATTTCCTGTGTCCAGCTGCAGCCCAATCGAGCCTGGAATGCCCTCCTTTCAGCCAAACCATTCTAGATTGAATAACCCTCTCCAATCTTATGTGCGCTCTGCTGCGCTGTACATGCGGGGGGGTCTGGCAAGCTCTACATTCAAATCCTATGATTCGGCTTGGTCTTATTTCATCACCTTTTGTGCTTCTTTATCTGTAGCTGCTCTGCCTGTCAATGTGTCGTATATTAGTGCTTTTATAGTCCACTGCTTTTACTGCGAAAATTGCAGCCTTCTTCCATCAAAAGTACGGTCGCTGGCATCCAATTCCATCTGCGCTGCCTGGATCCATCTGCCTCCAGTATTTTGGAAAACCCATCCATTCGCCTTTTGCTGAACGGCCTCAAAAGACAGTCATCACGAGGCAATGATAAACGTCTCCCTTTTACTTTACCTTTGGTTAAACAAATCATATCTCAGTTACGGAATGGGTGTTTTGGGCCTTACACCGATCAGTTGTTAGAGACGGTAATTCTCACAGCTTTTTTTGGTTTACTAAGGGGTGGTGAAATTTCTTCACGCACATGTTGCTTTGACCCAAATCACAATCTGACAATTTCTGATGTTTCACTTAATGATCACCATTTCACATTGTTTCTGAAACACTCCAAAACTGCTAGAAATGGTGAAGGTGTAGTCGTATATATTTCCGAGTCTAACAGTCTTTTGTCCTCTGATTTCCATGCTGACCTACTTTAGGTGCCGTCCTAGTGCTGGTCCACAGGAGCTGCTGTTTGTCACGTAGGCGGGGAAACCAATGTCTAGAGCCTGGTTTGCTTCTCACCTACGCCTCCTCTGCCAATTCTGTGGACTGCCTCCGGACCGTTATACGGCTCATTCTCTACGCATTGGTGCCACAACTACAGCGCTGGCGTACGCTCCGGTTTTAACCCTTAAAGCCATGGGGCAGTGGTCTTCTGCTGCATATGAACGTTATTTTCGTCCTGATGTTCGAGCTATTCTTGATGCTCAGAAGGCTATGAGCTCAGGTCCCTGATTGGTTCGGATAAATAAACAATTGTGCTTCATCTGCTTTAGTGACGATTGACTCTGGTTGCACTTAACGGCTGCTTAATTCCATCCTCTTGTTTTTATTTAATTGCAGGAGGTTTGCTGTTGTGGTCTGTTTGGGGGGTGGGGGAATGGTTCAGCTCTCCTAGTCCTAATTCGTGTGAGCATCCCCTAATGCTGATGCTGTCCCCTGACCCTCTGCTAAATTCATGGTGCTCATGAATGGTCAGGGGACTCATCTGAACAGAACCATATTGCCAACTTAATTCGTAATTTATTCATAAAGATTCTTAAGCTTTTTAATTGTCTAATTTCATCCTCTTGTTTTTATTTCACAAGAGGATTACCAGGTGTGGTTTGTTTGGGGGGAATAGTTCAGCTCTCCCAGTCCTAAACTGTGTGAGCGTTCTCTAATGCTGCTGCTGTCCTCTGACTCTCTGCTATTTCATGGTGCTCATGAAAGGTCAGAGGACTCCCTGAACAGAGCCATACCGCCAAAATTTAATTCAGAATTTATCAACTTGAATTGCAATTTATCCAATAAAAATTTCCTAAATCATTTTTATTGTCATGTGTGTTCTTGACTTAATGGACCTGACAGAATTGTTTTTATTGAAAATCTTTTAGATAACATGAAACCATGGATGTATTATAGCCTAATGACCGCATGAAACACTGAGCAGCTCTCTCTCTCGCTCTCGCTCTCTCTTTCTCTTTCTCTCTCTCTCTCCCCTCGCCCACTCTTTATCTGTATACTTCCTCCACAGACTATAGTTCAAATGGGCGGCCATCCAATTATAACAACCTCATCCACACTGTCGAAATTATTTAAATACTGAGCCATTACATTGAAAATCTTTTAGATAACAGGAGCCTATAATTTCTGTAGCCTACTCCTTAACAACAGACTACCTGAACGCCTATTTCTCGTCTCGCTTTTCACTCTCACACCGCTGTCTTCGGACAAAAAAGTCATGTCCTGAGATCGATAATGTTGTCAGACACTTTTAGTAACAATCTGAGCTTGTCAGTAGCAAAAAAAAAAGAAAATCACTTTTATTGGACAAAAAGCAAGGCCCGTCATTGCGATGGAGTACTATAGCGTTAGAGATAGCGTTAGAAGCTCTGTCCTTTGGGAAGTTTAAACTCCAGGAGCTCCAGAAAAACTCTTCTTTATGTCATGTCTACTAAATGGATCATAAACTGATGAGGATGTTGACTGTTTGCCCGGGATATCTTTCTTTTACCATAATAATATGATAAGAGTCAGCTGGTGAGTTTTCAACCACCAGAGTTAACATTAGCTAGCTGATAAAATCCACTTAAGATAGGTGTCATTTCAGCCAGCAAAACTGATAGGCTTGGGTCTTATTTTGATAGTCTTGGCCATCCTTTCAATCGGTAAAACATACTCACCAAGTTAAATGGTAACTACCGTTTTTATCAACATGGTCCCCATTTCCCCATGCATGTATGTCTAATAGACTGATGTGACCAAAAATCTTTGAATTTGGTCCAGTATAAGTTCACACAAAAACTTGGAATCCTGCTTTTGTCTACGCCTGTGTGAAATCAAGGACCCATTTTTTCAAAACTGCCACCGTTATCCCTGTAAACTGCATATGTGGCGTGCTAGATTGAAAAAGTCGAATCAGCACTAACTAATAACCTAACTAATAGATATAATAGAAAAAAAACTACAAAAACAAGATCCCAGTGGTTATAAACCAGAATTATCCATTAAGTTTTACGTAAGATATGCTTAAAGTGTTACAACATTCACTGAATAATTTAGCCATATCAGGTTTATCTGCTCTATTATATTTTGTACAGGCTGTGCCTTTGCAATACATTAGCTAGTTTTGTACACATTTGTACATTAATACAGTTCAAATTAAAAGTTGCCCTGCAGCTAGTGAACTTGTGTGTGCCCTCGTCACAGACACATGGAAAATAACGCGTTCACACTTTCATGTTCTCACGTAAGCAATAACACCTGACCAGACACTTACATGCACAAACAAACACATACACCCATACAGAGTGGCTTATTACAAAGCCACATCCCATTTTGAGGGATTTATTCATCGCATTCTATGTCATCGCTGCTTATCCATGTTTCATTCATTTTGAACTGCCAGTTTTGGTTTAACTGGGAGTCAGAACAGATTTATCGTAGCCATGGAGCAGAGTCATTATAATATGTCTGGACGGAGAGAGGGAGAAAGTGAGAGGCAAATGGAGAGACAGTGGATGGAGACCTTGAGTCTGCAGCATCATTCATTCACAATTGCCGCATCAAGCCACAGTCATTGTATTCACGATGAGTAAGAGTCTATTCATGAAAGTGGCTTTTAAAAACTATCTTGTGTTTCTGTTGTATGTAGTGGATTGATTATATAGGTCAAGTTCATGCTGTAACAAAACGTTTTCTCAGAGCAAATTAAAACAAAAAAAAATCTTCCTTGCCATAAAATGGAAGTAAAGAAAATGTGAATATAGCATACAGAATGAAGTCCATTCAGTGAAGGCAGACTGACAGGCACTTCTTCTGCATCCACAACCTGTCCTGCTTGTTTACTCCGGAGGCTCTCTTTTGCATTGGCTACAATACCTTGATGTCACCCATCGATTGTCAGCAGTTAGAGAGACGCGCAATGCCCTGATTAGCATACAATTAGGATTGACCTGCTGCCCCTGGGACCGGACGGAGCGAAGGATGGATGGAGGGCTTTAGAGGGAGGGAGGGAGAGAACAGCAGCCTGACATAGTGGCTTCTGTTTCTGCTGACACGTGCAGGACACTGGTGGGGTCTCAAAGGGCACTGTGGGCCAAGGTGGGCCAAACCTGTATTGACGTCTGGGAGAGGTGTCTCGGCCACACTGACGGACGCCACTATGAGGACTTAATGACCGTCCCGGCCAGGGAAAATGTGTATAAATGCGTGTGGGTGTTTGTATCAGTGTCTGAAATATAGTTGTGCATGTAAAGAAAGTGAGAAAAGTGATTGAAAACAACACTTTGTCCATGAATGATTTTCTGTTCCAGCTATATGACATCCCCGTAACGCTAACTCGGTAATACAGCACCAGACCTTTACGACAGCAAGTGTAGTAAAAACACTACCGGTCTTGTCCAAAGCGGCAGCTAAAATCAACAAAAACTGAAAGTTACAAATCGCTTTGCCAGACCTTCCTCCTCAAAGCTGCAGAGGAGGGTCTGGCTAGTCCACACAGCATTCTGGGATGGGAGAAAAACGTGCTTTGGTTTATTGACATTTCTTTAAACCAATCATAATTGTCATGGGCGGCGATATATAGATATAGACCACAAATAGCCACTTTAACTAAAGTAGATATTTAAAATTGAATTCTTGACCTAGGTGCCCAATGATAGAAACTTGATCCTACTTCAGACAATTGTTTTAGTGTTTTTTGTAACAGCAAAAATAATTCTGGAAATTGAACCTAAGAAGACACAGAGATATTCCGTCATGTCATCAAAGTAAATCATTTGAACTCTGCCTTTTTGCACTTTGTGTTAAATGGTTGCTGGTGAGACACTGCAGTGAAAATATGCAGCGCTGGCCGTCTATGAATTTGTATGAGTAGAGCATGCTGAAATATAAAAATGTTCCACTAGAATGAAGCATTGCTTTGGGAAACTGTTGTAATTCTCCTGCTGGCTTCTTAATGACCTTACATGCCTGTACTTTAATGGAGATTTATATGTTTGAAGATGTGACCTTTCTATTATCTCCTCTGGTGTGATCTGCTGTCATCTCATTCTTCCCGTTCTTCTCTCCTCTCTTGACACACCTATAGTGGCTACCTCTGCAGCCGCAGCAGTGAAGCCTTAATCAGAGGTGCGTATCAATAATATTGAATCCAGAAATCCCCTTGTGTCCTGTGGTGTTTGTTCTGATGCATTGATGTACTATTGACGGAAACAGGACGGCCAATGGTGACAAATTAAAATGTCAGCCATGGCAAAGGTGAGCCTCGCCTCTCCTCGCCGCGTCCTTAAGGTGGGGTGACAGGCCATCAGCTGAACGATTCCTGATAAAATGCTGATACATCACACACACACACACACGCAAGGACATCGGTGACAAGGGGAGTTGCATATTGAAAGGAAGTGAGTCAGGTGAGAGGACAAGTAGGGGGATAGACTGTGACATAATGGTTTAATAATAGCATTCTGTTTAGTGGTTTTGGTTGTAATGGAGCTGAGGCTGTCACCATGTCCATTTTTTAAAAGCAGCTCCCGATTCACATATTACAGTTATACATCAGTTATATAGCCACTTTTTCACCTTCCAGTAAAATATGATTATGAGTACTGATGGCCACTGCAATTACACAAATGAGAGCATTTTCCAAGAATTAAATTACACAAATTATAATGCTGGTCCACAGTTGTGTCATTTAGCATGAGTTGGCTTGATGCACGTTGATTTCATGCAGCGTGTTTGGAGGAGTGAAATGAAATGAAGACAGAGTGACGGAGAACCCGAGTGCCAGGCATGCTGTCAACATTTAAATATCATCAGGCCTTATGCGTGCACTCCCACCCGTCTACCCACACACACGACACACAGAGTATATGATAACTGTTAAATAAAATCACCGACCAAGCTTTGCAAGAACTTAAGCCTCCTCGTCTCTCTTCTGACTGTTTTGACAGTTGATCTTGATGTAATTGCGGTTACTTATGAATGTTCTCCTCCGCACATTAATCTGTCAATGTCATTCTCCTGATGTTCCAGCTGTTCTGTGATTGTAATGGAGCTGCATTGTTGATGAGCATAACTCTGACAGCCAACTGTCCAACCAGCCCGGGACAGCTATGGTAGCCCGGGCCTCAAGAGAACCCTCATCAGCCAACCGGGGTCAAGGACTGCCACTGATTGACAGCTCTGTTTAAGTTAGATCTACATTAAGTCACTGTGTTTACACGACATGCATCCTAACTTCCAGGGACTAACGAGTGCCTCAACTGTAAGGGTGTCTGGTTTCCAGAACCAGAGGACTGCTCTGATATCCTGCTGTTGTAAGTAATGGATGGAGGGAGCGGTACTGTCGGTATCAGGTTTGTTTTATTCATGTTCTCTGTTGCAATATTAAGCCTGCTATCGAGCCATCCTTGACTGACCTGTACTGACGGGAACCTCTGCAGTATGATCAGACCAACTCCTCGCCTCGCTCCTTAAACCTAGATTAATCCTGATCAACACAAGCTGTAGTCTAATTTATGCACCAGCATGCAATTTACAGAACAACCATTAGCATAGCATCTGTCAACACATTCCTATAAATCTTGTGAAAAATGGTTTTGTATGAGGATAAATCTGCATCATCCTGCGTTACTTACAACAGAGATAAAAACATTTTTTTATTGCAAATAGTATTGTGAAATGATGCCCGTCCATTTGAAAATAAAAAAGACAAACAGCAGTAAAAGGCAAACAGGTCAGCTACACCTGCCCCACCACTGCCGCTCCAATCCCCTCACTCGTTCCCTGATAAACAAACAACTCTGAGTTTGTTCTGTCCTCTACTAAAAGTCACCTGTCATTGAATGAATCAATAAAATAAATATCTCACCACCATAGGTTTGTAAAGTCCACATTTTACTGTACAGCTTGTGTAACATCGAAACACTTGTGTGCGTCACACGATAAACAATTTAAAGTGCTCAAATTATGCTTTTAGTTTTTTTCCCTTTCCTTTATTGTGTTATATATCTTTTTTTGTGCACGTTATAGGTTTACAAAGTGAAAAAGCCCAAAGTCCACCCCAAAAGGACTTACCATCTCCAACAGAAAACACACCAACTGCTCCAAACAGCTCTATTGTAGTCCAGCCTTTACTTCCGTGATGAACGTGCGTCACTTTGTAACACGTTAAAATGCTCGCCTAGCTGCTAACATGGCACGCCCTCATACTCTGCAACTGACAAGCTAGCAGTACTTACTTTGCATGTGCAACTCCCAACAAAGATGGTACAGAAGTGACATGCCTCACTCTGTAGCTAAAACAGAGAGCTCAACACACAGTATGAAAAGAGGAGCTGCAGCAATGCAGTACAACAAAAATATGGTGTTTTCTGAAAATTAAACCACATAAACCTATTCTGGTACAATCTCTAGATACAATTATGAACCTGAAAATGAGCATAATATGAGCACTTTAAGGAACAGTTCATTTCATTTTCACCTCCATGTTAATCAGGTTTGAGGTTTGGCTCAACTTTGATTGTAAAAGTATACTGTTCTCGCAATGAGTCGTCCTTATTCCAAAGTTAAACAGTTGCCTAACAATGTCAAGTCCTGCGAGTGGTAACTTGTCTGGGATATTTATTGATAATTCACCACTGTAAAACTGCAACAAAAGCAGAAACAAACCGACCAGACAAGAACAGAACAGAGTTTAGCTGTTTCTCCATAGTCCAGTCTTTATGGTAAGCTAAGCTTTATATTTACCGTACAAACGTGAAAGTGATATCAATCTTCTCATCTAACTCTCGACAAGAAATAGGTTTCAGGTTGTTTTTGTAAAGATATCAATCCATCTCCATAAAAAAAACAGGAAAATAAAAGAAATTCTCATCCCTTAGCCAGCAAACAGCAAAAATGTGCTAACACCAAACAGCAAGAAGCGAGTGGGTCATCCTTTACCAAAAGCTCAGTTTTTCTCATCCAGATAAAATGTGTGGGTAGTTTCTTACATTTATCCACGTTTTAAACCTTTTCAGTGTGAAAATTGCCATCTTTGTTTGGACAAAAGGCCAAAATAGAGAGAATAAAACATTCCCAAGGTTGCACGCACCGAAGGGAATGTGCACAGGTGTCATTCAGAGACATTTGTGTGGCTTTTTTCTTTATATTTGTACAAGCATTTACATATTTTGTTCTTCTTTGTTTTGAGCATCAAGTTAAGTATGTTATAATGTCTGTATTCTGTATCAGTGAGAGTATCTGTGAAGACAGTCAACAGATCGCTGGCTCATTTTTGACAGAAGTCACAGCTGTCATAGGGACACAGATCACTTCTATTTCTGTCTGTTCTTCGCTCAGTTTCAGTCTTTCTCTCCTCAGTGTGAAAAATGGACGCGCAAATCCATGAGTAATTTTTCAACGATTAGGTTAGACTGTATAATTTTTGCAGTAATATTTGTGTGGCAGGCAGTCCTTTTAGCTTTTTCATAATGTTGACCACTGTGTTTTTCATCTTATTTTTGGCAGCTTACACACATACACATACACACACACACAGTGCTCTAATGCCTCTCTGAAAAACTTTTCAATTCTCAAGGTGATTTGTTTTTTTACACAGAGGAGAAAACAAAAAGATTTACTGAGCGCCAGTAAATAACTTGTCAAAACTAGTAATGTTTAATTAAATTTGAGTTGAGCTACCTGAAGCTGTTTTGAATGTCTGAAACTGTAGATAGTATGACAGCCTACCACAACGTGCTACAGTAAAGGTGTGTGTTCTCTGCTTGGTGAGGAGAGTGGAAATGTTCTTGGTTGTTTAACCATGTTAGTCCCACATAAATAGTTTGCATTGTTAACATGACATGCATTCGCCTGGGCGCGGGAGCCAGTACTTTGGTGGGGGTTGCAAAGATGACAACATTACATGGGATAAACTAGTTAGTACATTCTCTGTAGATCTTGGTTTTGGAGTCACTTTGGAGACAAGTGATGGAGCCTATAAAAAGTCCAATATGAACTCTCCTTTTAGCCCTGTTTTTGGTCTCCACCAACTCTTAAGGGTAATAGCTGTCTCTTTAGCTTCTAAATGCACCACAATGTTCACCAGCTAGTCTCACACAACTGTGTCTGTCTGCTTATGTACAGAGCTTTTAGCTGCATCTGAAAACAACACTGGTGAAAGTGGTGAGAGTGAACTAAAACAGCAAAAGCTGTCACCTTCTGCAGATATATATTTTGGGCCAATATCCCAAAAGTTGTTGGGTGTTTTGCTCTTGACCGCAAGAACAAAACATTCTGACTTTGGTAGACCTTGTACTGGCTCATTGGGTTTATTGGTTTGGTAGTATTTAGTGCCATTGTCAAAATCTTTGTCAGGAACAAAGGCAAAACATTTAACAGACTGGCGTAAAAATAAATTTACAATATTTCTGAATTATTCAAGGGATTCATATCTTTCTGTGTTGAGTAATATTGAGGTTATTAGTAAATGTTTGATATACACTAACACGTCAGGTTGTATGCTATATGGCTGGTCCTCTTACTTGTTCTTGGAGATATATAGATTAGCACTAAATAATGGAAACCTAAATGGTAAGCTACATAGCTTTACACTCTCAAACATTCACACTAAATAATGTTCAGTGCTTAGTCAAAGACCATCTCCTTCGTGTCACAACAAAGTCTACTCAGCCTTGTTACAGAAAGTCGTTCCTCCCTTATTTCCCTTCATCTCCATCATTTCTCATCTATTACCATCTTTCTCTCTCACTTTCCTCTCTGCCTCATCTTCATTATCCCCCTCCCTCCTCTGTGCATCTCTCTCTCTCATCTGTATCTTTTGCTCTCTACGTTTGCTCGCTGCTTTCCTGGTGGTGGAGCCGCGGCCCAGACCTAGTGGTCGTGGGGTTCCAGATGGTCTGGCTGGCAGAAGGTTCACAACTGACCCCTCGGCAGCTGATCCTGTCCTACCTCAAACCTCAGGGGGTCCGGGAGGGAACACGTATCTCAAGCAAGATGAGAGGCAGAGGACAGGAGAGGGACCAGGGGCTGAGGGAGAATTGCGTAACAGCCGAACCTGTCATTTACTGCATCTTATCATCAAACAATCTGAGGCTGTTTCTTTGAAAGTGCCTGCGCTTCGGAGTTGTTTGAAGCACAAGCACACACTTTGCTATCACTCAAGTGCTGTGTAATGAAAAAATAAAAAAAATAACTTGAATAGTAGACGGAGGGAGTTGGGAAAAGAAAAAGCAGACAGATCATATTACAGATAGAAATTCAAGACAATGAGGGAGGGAGAATGGAAAGGAAGATTCAGCGAGGCATGGATGACAGCTTGTGACGCCACATTAGTCATTGTGCAAGAAGACAGAGGTGTCTATGCTGCCTCTTTAGCGCTGTCTCCTCTAATGTCTGTGTGCGTGTGTTTGAGGAGGTGCGGTGCCTACAGCCTATGGAGCGTCCCGCCAATGCTGCCTGTGTTTAGACAGCGGCTGCAGCAGTGTTGATGGAAACACACAGGGGAGGGGGGAGAGGAGAGTGGGGGGAGCAGGGCAATGCTAATTGGGACAGAAGATCGGGGTCAGGAAAAAAGATGGAGAAAGGAAGAGGAGTAGAGCAGAGACAGGGAGTCCTCAAGCCCTCCGGTGGCTCACTCTGCTTAATGATGCGTCTCTCTCGTAATTAGCAGACGGTAATTAACGGTCGGATCACCTGAGCCTCTGTGGGTCACATTCTCTCTCCGCCACTCCACATCCACGCCTCACTACAAACGAGCGCCAGTCACATCCCTGTGGTCCAGCTCCACAGACCTCCCAGCAGCCCCTGTGGCTCAGACTCAGCTAATAAAAGCATTCCTTCCGTATGGGATGCACATTTTATGCATTTATCTA